>NC_056737.1:574625325-574652496 GCF_019279795.1 Protopterus annectens
CAATGGAGTAAGTGATTATGGAGAACACAGGACCTTCCATAAATATGGATTCAGAATAACAAGTGATATTGTTGCTTGGTAACCACAATGACAAATTTTCTCTTACCGCACATTGTTTTTTACTTGCTAATTTAGACAGATCAGTGGATACAGAGATAGTTACAAACAGATACAGATGAATAAGAATACTGAATGTGGCATTACAAGCAGACTCTGAATAGGAACGTCATCAAATGATAAGGGAATGTAATGTAAAACTGAAAGCACATGGGATGAACCAGACTATAGATACAGCAGTTGTCAGGTCCGCAAATGGGGGAAATCATTAGAAGGTGAAAAATGAGATAGAAAGGAAAATAGTGGGTCATCTTAACAGCTTCAAGTATCTTGGGGGTTGTTGATGAAAAATGTAGGCTGAACACAAAGGTCAAAACTAGAATCAGAGGGGCTGCAGCCAGCTGACACAGAGTGTCAGGAGTAGTGAGTGATAGAAGAATGCCAACGAAGCTGAAATATAAGAGATATAAAACAAAACATGGGCACTGAAGGTAGAGGAGTTGAAGAAGCTAGATGTAATGATGTGCCTGATACAGTAGGTAGGATGCAGACAGGGATAGATGAAAAATGAAGCCAACATACTTCCAATTGCAGAAACATTCAAAGAGAACAAACTATGGTGGTTTGAAAACATGTGCAGGAAAGGAGAAGACAAATAGGTGAAGATTTGGGTGAAACAAGGAAGAAGAAGATAAGAAGAAATGAAGATGTGCTGCAAAGAGACTGATGAACTGAATTAGAGAAGACCAGTGGCAGTCAAGCATGACTATCGAAGCAGGAAGGAGAGTAGTAGTGAATTGAGGAAGATGATGACAGCTGATGTGACACCCCAACCCCATGTAGAAAATGGTAAAAAGGAGGTTGATTGATAGATAACCATATAGAAAACCCGACAGACAGATGTATCATTAATTTCATTTATAAGAGGGTACGGATGCTCCCTTTTAATGACTCCTACTTAGTAGGAAATTTTCTAAAGATGTTTTATGAATACGTGGTGGGATTATTTAAGGTGTCATCATCCCTTGCAAACAGAATTAATTTAGAAGCCTGCTAAGTTGATTCCTGGCACTTTGAATAGGAGTATTTATACTGTTATCAGAAAACTCCATTTCTAGTCTCTGCAGTTATCAGTATGATGTGACAGCTGTCAAACGGGTTTATATCATAAGCTCAAAAGCTGATAACTCTGAAGCACAAAACTCTGAACTTCAAACCTCGAAGTTCAAAAACGTTGAACCGTAGAAAGGAGATTGCCATAGAGTGCGGGAAGAGAAGATTTCCCTTTGCTGCACTGTAGTGCGATCTCGGAGTTGGTATATTTAAGCAGCAAGGGATGTGGGGATGCAGGGAGGCTCGTCCCCCTGCAAAGCGTTTTGTTTTTGTTTTGGGTAATTAGGGGGGTTTTTGGTAGATTCGATGTTGTCAGCTTTCAAAGTTTGAAGTTTGCGGGGCTGAGCTTCAGAGTTATCAGGTTTCGATTATGTGATATAGACCACTGTCAAACTATGTCGGCAGTAGTGCAGCAACCTAACAGTTCATAGGTTCATAGGTGTGTACTAGACTAATGGCCCTGGACCATATATAAGCCTAGCCCAAGAAGATTCTCTGGCATCATGCCTTTCAAATGCCTGTCAAGCAAGGCCACTGAAGTAATCTCTGGAGTGAACTTCCTATTGCCCACCCATTCATCAAGATTTCTCTTAATGAGGGCCAGTGAAGTGCACTGCTTGACGTGAATGGGAAATTTGTTCCAAAAGTATGGGAAGTGTCTGGGTTAGGAACCTGTCCCTCCAGCATGTTCTGTTTATCGTGATAATGAGGTTAAGGTCCCTGGAGAGTGTGGCACAGAGGGATTGGGATTTCTTTAGGTGTAGCATATCTAGCAGCTTTGGGTCAGACATGGCCTTGTAGGTCAAGCAGAGATCACTTCTAGGTATGCAAAAAGAGACAGAGTATATCTGGAGTTTTTTAAGTCTGTCCATATAGGGGCATGTGTCTAAGGCCTAAGATCCTCTTAGTGAGGTATTTTTGTGGCCTTTCCAGTTGTTGTAGGTGTCTAGTGAGGTACATACCAAATGGAGTGTTGTATTCTATAATGGGTTTAATGAGGGATGAGTAGAGACTGATTATGACATCTTTCTTCTTGGATGACAAACCTTTTGTAATGAGATGTGCTACATAGAAGGACTTTCTGACTACAGTGGGAATGTGGTTATCCTGCCTTTTCAAGGTCTCTTATCACACCTTCAGTGTTTAGTGGACTACCTCTTATGTGGTAGTTCATGGGCACTGAATTTTTCCCAAAGGGAATGACAATGCACTTTTTGGCATTGAGTTTAAGGCCATGGTTCTGGCACCAGTCATTGTTGTCAGTGAGGATTTTGTAGAATGTCTACATCAGTTGGAGAATCAATAATGGCTCCCAGTTTGCAATCATCTGTGAACTTGGTCAGCCAGAGGCCCTTTGTGTTGGCTTGAACTTCAGAGAAGTATATGCCAAACAGGAGAGGACCTAGGACCTATTTCTGTGGGACACCACTTGTAACTGGTCGGTAGTCAGATTTGGAGTCCGCTACTTTCACAGTGTGGGTTCTATCAGTGAAGATTACTGATCCTACAGACATTGCCAACATACTGGCTGACAGGTTCAGTGCAAACTTCTCCCCCCCAAAAGGAGAGATATCTATACCAAGCGATTGCAGCCCCCCAAACATCTCCAACGCCCAAGTGAGAACTGCTCTCTCCAAAGCAAAAAACACAGCATCCATGGGACCTGATGGTGTCCCCGGCTGTGTGCTCCACGAACTCAACGAGGAATTAAACCCACAGCTAGGACAGCTGTTTAATCATAGTCTTACCTCTGGATACGTACCCAGGGAGTGGCGCACTGCAACTGTGGTCCCACTTCACAAAGGCGGTGCCTCCACTGACCCTGGAAATTACCGGCCCATTAGCTTGACAAGCCTTATCTGCAAAGCCATGGAGAGGATCATAATGGACCTCATAAATAAAGACATAGGGAATTTGCAGACTTTGGATCCATCCCAGTTTGGCTTTGTCAAAGGCAGATCATGCCTTCTAAACTTGGTTGACTTTTTCGAAACAGTCACCAAAGCCATTGATGAGGGAAAGGCAGTCCATACAGCCTACCTCGATCTGGCGAAGGCCTTCGATACAATACCCCACTCGGGTATCATTGAAAAACTCATCAGCTTAAATGTTAACCCATACATCACAAGATGGGTTGCAAACTGGCTGAGTGACAGAACCCACAGGGTCAGAGTTGCTGGCGCCATGTCAGACTCAAAGCCTGTCACAAGTGGTGTACCACAGGGCTCAGTCCTGGGCCCACTCTTGTTTGGCATCTACTTTTCCGAAGTACAAGCAAACACAGGAGGGTTATGGCTGACAAAGTTTGCAGATGACTGCAAACTGGGTGCCATAGTAGAAAACACATCTGACACAGATATCCTTCAGAAGGGTCTCACAGAAATGGATAACTGGTGCCAGAGCCATGGCCTAAAGTTAAATGTCAAAAAATGCATAGTCATACCCTTCGGAGAAAACAAGGTTACCCCTAGCTACCAAATAGGTGGCAATCCACTGAGCACAGAAGAAGTTATCAGGGACCTGGGGACCCAGGTTGATAGTAGTCTGTCATTCGACACCCATGTAGCTAAAGTAGTTAGGAAGACCTTCTACATTGCCCACCTTATCATGAAGGGATTCTCATCTAGATCAAGGGAGGTCATAGTCTCCCTATACTCATCACTCATCAGACCAATGATTGAGTACAATGCCCCATTCGGAATGTATCTGACCCGACACTTGCAGCAGCTGGAGAGGCCACAAAGTTCCTCACCAAAAGGATAAAGGGTCTCAAACATCTGTCCTATGCTGCCCGACTGAAAGAACTCCAGCTCTATTCAGTCGCTTACCGCTTGCTCAGAGGTGACCTTTGCCTAACATACAAGGCCATGTCAAACCCAGATTTGATGAATATGCTTCACCTCAAAAATCTAGATCTGTCAGAGTCACAAGGGCGGAGACTTAAACCTCGACACGGCTATTAATAGGACGTGCTGGAGGGATAGATTCATCACCCAAAGACTCCCTATGCTGTGGAATAAAATCCCGGTATATGTGAGGCAGAGCACCTCGCTGGCCTTGTTCAAGATAAATCTTGACCAATGGATGGGAGATCGCAGATATACCCCAGGGATTACCTCAGTGTCACTGCTCAACAGAGGCACAGCAAAATAATGGGTATAGTTCCCCATACTAAAGGGGTGGCGTAAGCCACAAAACTATGGGCTAGGCTTGTAAATGCCCTCGGGCAGATAGCCTAGTATGAACCTATGAACCTATGAACCTATGAACCCATCTTATTATATAGGGGTTTATGCCTAGTTTAGTGAGTCTGTCTATGATTCCTGAGTGAGGGATGGTGTTGAAGGCCTTTGCAAGATCTAGGTAGGGTGTGTGAGCTACCTTGCCCTCATCCACAGCTCTGGTGACAGACTCTAAGAAGTCTATCAGGTTGAGAAGGCATGATCTACATTTCACAAACCCATACTGTGTGGGGTCCAGAGTTTGTAGATTCCCTATGTTCTTATTTATAAGGTCCATAATGATGCACTCCATAGCTTTACATATCAGATTCTTCAGGCTAATGGGGCAGTAATTCCCAGGGTCTGTAGTCACTCCTCCTTTGTGGAATGGGATTACCGTAGCAGTGCACCATTCAGTAGGAACAAAGCCTGAAATGAGGCTGTGATTGAACAGAGTACTCAGGTGTGGTGCCAGTTCACTTTGCAATTTATGTAGAACATAGCCAGGGATATTATCAGGTCCCATGGAAGCTGTATTCTTGGCTTTGGACAGTGCGGCTTTTACCTGTGTAGCTGTGATAGTAGGGACTTGGCATTCCTCAGGTATTGTGATAGGCCCTTTATGGGGTGAAAAGGGGATAAAGTTCGCACTGAACCTGTCAGCCAATATGTTGGCAATATCAGTTGGTTCTGTATATGTATTGCCATTGTGCTGTAACTCAGAGCAGATCTGAATATTGCCATGTAGATTCTTGACATAACTATAGAATGTCTTGTGGTTGTCTTTAGAATCTGCAGCAATTTTATTTCATAGCTAGCTTTACTGGATTTGATGATGGATCTCAGTTTTTTGCTGATGCTAACAAAGGAGTTTTTCTAATCTTGGGACTTCACTCTTTTCTGCAACAGTTATTTTCTTTCTGTTATAGAGTTTGTTTATGGTGGGGGACAACCAGATTGGCTTCCTTTTTTTGGAGCAGAGCGTCTTGGATCTGTTTGCTATGGCCCACTCCATGCACTTGTGTATGTGCTCTTCTTCTGAAGAAAATAAAAAACAAAAGGTCAGTTTTCTCCATTACTGCAATGAAGGGATGTCTGAACATATTTTATTTGTGATAATTGTACCTGTTTTGGTCTACAGAAGGCTGAGCATGATCTTCTGGAGAATGGACTACCAACTACCTTGCATGCCTTCTTTTTCAGTGAAGTTCCTCTGTTATAAAGAAATGTCTTTGCCTCTTAAGAAATAGGAAATGCTTGCAATATCATAATAGAGGTATTATTCATTTATTTATTTATTGATGTTTGTTAACCGGGTTAGTCTAGCAGGGCTTGTGGCCCTTTTTCAGTGGAGACCCGAGGAGAAAAGCTCCAGTACATAGTATAAAAATACAGAAAGTTAATAAAAAATACATTACATAATACAAAAGGTACATATGTCACAGCTTTACAATAAAATATATGTTACATTAAATTTGAGAGAATGTCATTTTGAAAATATATGTAAGATAAGCCAGAGGCTTGCATGTATAATATTTTTAGGAAGGGTGTACAGAAAAAAACCTATGACATTTGATTAGTTTTCGCAAAGAAAAGTTGGTATAGGTGGAAGTTTCTTTGTCTAGGTTCAGTTAGAAATCCTTATACATTACAAGTAATGGATGTAAGCTTTGGCAATAAGACAAACATAACTCATACTAGGTGGTAGTGATTTTGTGAAGGTTCAGTTTGAAATCATTATACATGGAGGTTTCTGACTGAGTTAGAATAATTTGAGTGGACTGTTGTGGAAATAGAATATAGTTGATTAACCTGGTATAGCATATGAGTAGTTGTAATGCATAAAAGCGTTCAAATTTCTAGCTTGATGGTATGTAGAATATACTGGGAGGGAGAGTGGATAGAGAAATGAAACTAGAGAAAAATGGATGTAGTATTGTGGGATAGAGGGCAGATCCTATATCTTTTAAAAGAGGGGTGAGGAATTAGTGGTGGGGGGTGTTTTAGGTGGGAACATGTGAAGGACATTCCCATTTGGAGGACAGATGGGAGAGAAGCATGGATATGAAGTTGCGTAGTGGGGGGGGGGGTACAGAGTTCCACAGTTTGGCTATGGTGTAAGATAGTAGTATTTGGCCAGGTGGATGTGAGGGTTTGTGCACTTGTAGGAGGTTTTGACTTTCGGATCTCAGGGAGCAGCTGGGTGTGTAGGGTATTAGAGATTTTGCGAGAGAAGGGCATTCTGTAGGTTTGAAGATGTGTTTGTGGGCTGTTGTAAGTTGTAGGTATATTAGGTGGTTGGGGAGTTCTTGCCAGCTGAGGATGTGTAGAGAGTGGCAGTGATGGGATGTGTTCTTAGAATTGGTTGCAGATTTGCAGATTTTGTTGTAACAGGCTTCGAGTTTGGAATGATGGCCAAGTTGTAGGTTGGAGAATAGGGGAGCACCATACAGGAGAGAGCGGAGAAGGAAGGTAGATGCGGGGTTTGTCATGAGGAAGGGGTGAGATCGTAGTTATGTCTGTAGAGGAGATCGATTTTCTGGTGGGTTTTCTTGATTGTGGAGAGGACGTGGGAGTAGAATTTTAGGTTTTCATTAATGGTAATGCCAAGTAGCTTGGTACTGGGAATTATTTCTAGAGGGGTGTTATAATGGCTTTTAATGGAAAATCGGTTTCTGTTGAATTGGGAGTTTTTGGTAGGAGTGAAAATCATTAGTTTTGTTTGTTAGCATTTAGGGCTAGGTGATTGGATTGCAGCCATGATTCTGTTTTGGAGAAGGCTATTTGGGTTTTGAGTAGAAGTTTGGAGAGGCAGGATGCTGAGCAGATGATGGTGGAATCATCTGTGTATTGGATAACTGAGGCGTCAGAGATGCAGTAGTGGAATTTGTTGATGAATATGTTAAAGAGGAGTGGGCCCAGTACAGATCCTTGTGGAATGCCTGTTGGTGTGGGTAAGAAAGGGGAGGTTGACTCTTTCCATTGCACAGCCTGTTGGCACATGGAAAAGTAGCTGGAGAACCAGGCTAAGGTTGAGGGAGAGAGGTGCAAGTGTGAGAGCTGGGACAGGAATAGAGAGTGGGAGATGGTATTGAATGCCTTTGAGAGATTGAGAAACAGTGATGATAAGTATTTGCACTGTCGTGTGCTAGATTGACTGTTTTAAGAAAGGAAAGGAGGGCTGCCATGGTGCTGTGGCCAGGGCGGAAGCTGTGTTGGGTTGGAGAGAGGAAGTTGTGCTGGGTATGGCATGAGTTGAGAGTGGATATTTTTTTCTAGAATTTTAGAGAGAGGAGAGATTATAGCTATGGGTCTAAAGTTGGTTGTGCCTGTGTTCTTACCACCTTTGTGGTGAAGGATGATGAATGCGTGTTGCCAGATGGTTGGGACATAGGATTCTTGTATAGATCTATTTATAAGAATA
This sequence comes from Protopterus annectens, assembly GCF_019279795.1. Lineage (NCBI taxonomy): Eukaryota > Metazoa > Chordata > Ceratodontiformes > Protopteridae > Protopterus > Protopterus annectens. The sequence continues at coordinate 574,633,141 of NC_056737.1, forward strand.
GATATGGGATAGGCTATAGTTTCAGCAGATAGTTTAAAGAAAATTGCTGGTAGGTTGTCTGGGGCATTGCGGCATGGTTTTAGCTTTAGGAGTAGTCTTTTCATTGTGTTAGCGGAGAGGAGACAGGTCTAAGGTCGAAGAGGGGAGACAGATGAGGGTGAGTGGTGGGTTAGGGGGCAGGGTGAGGGGGTTGTATTAGTACGGGGGCTTGGGAAGAAGGAGGATAGTTTAGCTATGCAATCTATAAAGAATGTGTTGAATTCTGTGGCAGTTTCAAGGCTGGTGAGCTTAGGATAAGGGCATGGATTGACTTTTATTAACCTAATTGGGTAGAACTCTCTCTTCAAATCCTGAATGAATTCTCAACTCATCCACATATTCAAATGTGAATTTATTGAGAATATTTTTGGAATTCGATACCATTTCCACTCTCTATTCCTGTCCCAGCTCTCACACTTGCACCTCTCTCCCTCTCCCTAGTATATCTTGAAAGCCACCAAACATACATGTTTTAAGGTCCAGTTTCTGAAATATCACAGTGTTGATATGATAGTGGTACAAAGAGAAAAATGGATGTACAAAGAATGGCATCAGGGAACTGCTCTTTTTCTTCTTGATAGGTACCATGGGATCTTTTATATCTACCTGAGTTATTTAAAAACTACGTTATACTCAATGCTAGAAGTCTAAACTTCAAAATGCACTCACTCGAGGCACTCCTTAAAATGGAGACATCGACATCTGTGCAGTGACAGAGACCTGGTTCAAGTCTCCAGGGAGCACCCCTGCATTACCAGGCTATAATTCATACCACACCTTTCGGCGATCTAACCTGGACCAAAACACTAAAGGTGGAGGCGTGCCCATGTTCATTAAGGATATCCACACATCCAGGCTAGTTGCTCAGCATAATGCATCTGAGTTATCCACGTGCAACTAACTCTGGGCAAGACCACACTCCAAATTGTAGCTTGCTACAGATCTCCCCACATGCACCTGGATTCTCACCTCTCATTTCCTGATACACTGGAACATATTAGGGTACAACCTAACACCCTAATAATGGGCGATTTCAACTATGCCACCATTAACTGGGAAAACTACTCATGTACCAACTCTTTTGCTCAATGTTTTCTGGAATTCATAAATTCCAACACCTTGGATCAACTTATCCACACCCCCACCAGGGGCAGCAATATCCTAGACCTGGTCACCAACATGGGCGACCAGTGTTGCACACCAGAAGTCAATTCCTCATTGGTCAGATCCGACCACAAGCTAATCATCCTAGACATCTACATCCTGCCCCCACCCACCCATTAGGGAAATCACCGTAAAAAATTTCTCCAAAGCCAACTTCATACTTCTTAAGACAGAAGTGGCAAACTTCACGACACCCATGCAGATGGACAATAGAGGTATGACTGCTGCATCCTACACAAATACACTTTATAAGCACTTACACGAGTGCCTGGATCATGCTATCCCTAACAGAACCAAGATGCTATCCTCCAAAAAAAGGAAGCCAATCTAGTGGCCCCTGCCATAAACAAACTCTACAACAGAAGAAAGAAACTTCTGCAAAAAAGAGTAAAATCCCATGATTTGAGGAACTCCCTGGTCAGCCTCAGTAAGAAGCTGAGATCTCTCATAAAATCCTCCAAAGCTAGTTATGAAAACAAAATCACCACTGTTTCTAAAGACAACCACAAAGAATTCTATAGCTATGTCAAGAATCTCAATGGCAACACTCAGATCTGCTCTGAGTTACAGTACAATGGCACTAAATATACAGCACCAACTGATATTGCCAACATCCTGGCAGATAGTTTCAGTGCTAACTTTACCCCCCTCTCATCCACTAAAGGGCCCATCTCTATACCGGAAGAATGCAACATTCCTGTAATCATGGCAGCACAGGTAAAAACCACACTCTCCAAGCCAAGAACACAGCATCCATGGGACCTGACAACATCCCAGGCTGCATTCTATTTAAACTACAGAACGAACCGGCACCCCACCTAAGTACCATGTTCAGTCATAGCCTCACTTCAGGCTTTGTGCCCACTGAATGGTGCACAGTGACAGTTATTCCACTCCACAAAGGGGGATCCACCATGGACCCCGGGAACTACCGCCCTGCATTCGTTCCTGATCAATATGAGGTTCTTGCAGAAGTTTTCTATACTTGCAACTATATTTATGCTTTTTCCACATTTCTTGAATTCTCATCTGGTCCTTCGCCTTATATTCTTTCTTTTATTTTTTGGCACAGTCAGTTGCTGCCTGATTTTTATCTACTTCTGGTTTGATTTCCATTCCTGCTTGACGTCGATAAGCTTCTGCTAAATTAAGCAGAGAAGTCATCTTAGATTTATTCTCCTCATGTTTCCAAACTCTCACTACATCTGGTCTTGTGAGGTCAGCTGATATATGTGGAGTCCCATAATTGCAGATCTATGCATGTAATCAATTTCAAGGAGGCCTATCCCTATTTCGGAACAAGTAATATATAATCATGGTATACAATAATTTTTATAAATCATTTGTTGAGCATGAAGCATCCTTCTTGTTTTCCTATCTAATCTATCAAACACATTTTGGGGCCAGTCTATCCCTCTGAAACTGTAAGTTAGGACAGGAAGAGCAAATTGGTTTAAAGCTTGGATTTTATTCCTAGATGTCAACGCTGTTTTCAGAATTAGTTTAAGTCTTCTAAAGTATTCCTTATTAAGTTTTATTTGCATTTGTTAATGTTTTACTGTTGATCCTTCATCAGTTCCCAAATATTTATACACTCCCTCTTGTTCAAGTTCTTTTATATAACATTCTTGTCCCAAACTGATGTTTTCCTGGTGCTGCAGTTTTCCTGCTTTAAAGGTTGCTTTTGCACACTTAACAAGACCAAATGACATTCATATATCATCTGAAAAAGTTTTGACAACCTGCATTTACGCTTTCAGTTCCTCATCTGATGAGCTATACAGTTTTAAATCATCGACAAAGAGAAGATGAGAAGTCAATACACGTTGTTGTTTTTAGGAGCCAGTTTGTAACCACGGTTAAGTAAACAGCTCAATGAGTTAATGGCAATACAGAATAGCAATGGTGACAGAGAGTCACCCTGGAATATCCCCCTTTGAATTTTTATCCCTGGGATAATAATCTGTCCTTTATCATGGCTTAATTGCAAAGTGGTCTGCCACAGTTTCATGGTCAATGTAATGTAATCAATAAGTGTAGGGTGTATCTTATACATTTTTAAGCACTCTTTTATCCATGAATGTGGGAATGTAGGATACTATCAAATTCTTTTTATAGTCAATCTGTACCATACTTAAATTCTTCCCATTTTACAGTTCTTAAGTATGACTTTATTTAACAACAAATGATCCTTTGTTCCATATGACTTTCTTTTATTGCCCTTTTGTTCTACTCCCATAATTGAGTTTTCTTCTTAATGACTCTAAACCCTGTCAGCTTCAGTTCCCATGTATAGTTTAAACATCGTTGGAAGGCAAGTTATTGGTCTAGAAATTTTAGGGCAGCTTGCAGGTTCACTCTTAAGTAGGAGCATTGTTTTTCCTGTTGCTAGCCAGGGTGCGCATATAAATAGTTCTTACTCATGGCTAAATCCAAATGCAAAGATGTTAATAATTTTAACCAAAAGTTAGGTAGTGCATCTGGGCCTGGGGTTTTCCAATTAGAGGCTTTACTTAACTTTGTTTCAATCTCTCTGGCTGTTACTTCATCCCATTCCATACCTTGTATATTTAAACTTCTTATTCTTTCTTTTACTTCTTCTATCCATTTAGCATCTTTGTTATGTTCCACAGCATCTTCATAGATACATCTCCAAAATGTATCTACTTCCACTTTTTTGGTGGACTTTTGGGTCATCAATAAACTGCTTATTGTGTACTTTTCCTTCATATTTATGTGCGTATCTTCTAAGTTTTTTTGCCTGTGCTGAAATTTTTAGTTTGTTTGCGATCGTGCATGATAGATTCTGGTCTGATCTAATATTGCGCATTTCTTTAATCACATCTATCTTTCTTAGTATTTTTGTTAATCTAGTCCCTCTTCTATAGTCTTCTAAGAGTGACACTTCTTGTTGTAATTGCTTTATAGTTTTCTCTATTCGATACTTCCATGATAGTATTAGATTTCTCCCCTTCCTTTCCTCACTACCTGTGTTCTTGTGATAGAACTTTATCACTTATTAATTGTTCTTCCATGTAAGTGTTGTGCTGCAGATGTAAGTAAAAGTTTGAAGCTACCAGGGTAAATGTGGCAATGCTTTCATTTAGATGCTGCCAGTTAAGGAAAAACCCAGCTATTTATCTGTTAGAGTATAGCGGCCCTTTTGGCATTCAGTTCTCAGCCTACCTAATACATAGCAGTGTCAGTGACACAATGGGTAGCACATGTGCCATAAGAGGGTGTGTTCTAGTCCTACTCCAGGTGCTTGGATGGCTGACAATGTAGTACAGCATTAGGTTGTGATGTAGTGCTCTGTGTCTGTCCTTCAGATTGATTGTTTAACCAGGGTTGTATCTGCTTGAATTAGTAGTAAATCAGGTAGATATAAAAGATCCCATGGAACCTATCAAGAAGAAAAGGAGCAGTTCCCTGATGCCATGGCCAAATTTCCCCCTATAGTAAAAATAACACCTTTGGCCTCCACTGAAAACATACCACTAACTTAGTGGGACTAACTTGGTCAACAAAGGATAAATAAAAAACAAACCCATAAAATGAATACTGATTTCATCTATTAACTAAACACAGGATGCCAGTGCTACCTATAGGAGATATCTTCCTGAATCACTGAGCCATCAGCATAAATATGACATCCTAGTGCTTATCTATAGAAATGCCATTAAAAGTATAAAGTAGTTTTTAAATAATAAAGCAGACAAGACCAAAGGGAAAAACTTCATCATGTACCATTCTTTATCCTCACTGGCACAGAATTAATGTAAATAATGGAAACTATTGGAAGCAGATTCACTAGATCCTTAATAAAATGCAGAAAATGATCACTTGCCATCGTGCCAACATCCACTGTGAAATATATCTGACATTTAGAATAAAAATTACATAGATGGGTTTCTGGTTTCTCACTATTGTTCATAGGTTCATAGCTAGGTACTAGGCTATTGGTCATTGGGCCTATATAAGCCTAGCCAAAAAGGTACCCTGGCTTTTGCCATCCAAGAAAATTATTTTCCTGTGCCCCTGTTGAGCAGAGCCACAGATGTGATCCCCGGGGTGAATTTCCTATTTCCCATCCAATCATCAAGATTCTTTTTGAAGAGTGCTAATGAGGAGCTTTGTTTGATATAGATAGGTAGTTTGTTCCAGACTATGGGAGGTCTCTGGGACAGGAATCTCTCCCTCCAGCATGTTCTGTTTATTGTGGTGACAAGCTTTTGGTCCCTAGAGTGTGTAGCTCAGAGGGACTGGGATTTCATTAAGTGGAGCATGTCCAGCAGCTCTGGGTTTGACATAGCTTTTTATGTTAGGCAGAGATCGGCTCTGAGTAGGCGATATGCAATGGAGTAAAGCTAGAGATTTTTGAGACGGTCTGTGTAGGGCATCTGTTTGAGGCCAGTAATCCTCTTTTTGAGGTATTTCTCTGGCCTTTCCATTTGTTGTAGATGTCTTGTAAGGTACATACCAAAAGGGGCATTGTACTCTATAATGGGTCTAATGAGTGATGAGTAGAGGGAAACAATTACCTCTTTTTTCCTGGATGAGAAACCTTTTGTGATGAGGTGTGCCATGTAGAAGGATTTCCTGACTACTGTGTTGATGTGATTATCAAAGGAGAGACTACTGTCCACCTGTGTCCCAAGGTCTCTTATCACACTTTTGGTGTTAAGCAGACTACTACCTATGTGGCAGTTCATGGGTACAGAGTTTTTAACAAAAGGGATGACAATGCATTTTTAGGCATTGAGCTTGAGTCCATGGCTTTGACACCAGGCATCTGTCTCATTGAGGCCCTTTTGTAGGATGTCCACATCATTAGGAGTTTTGATTATGGCTCCTAGTTTGCAGTCATCTGTGAACTTCATTAGCCAAAGACCTTCTGTGTTATCCTGTACTTCAGAGAAGTAGATACCAAACAGGAGAGAATCCAGGACTGAACCCTGTGGTACTCGACTTGTCACTGATCTGAAGTCGGATTTGGAGTCTGCTACATTCACAGTGTGGGTTCTGGCAATCCATCCTGTGACATAGGGATTTATACCTAGTTTAGTGAGTTTATCTATAATTCCAGAGTGGGTGATGGTGTTGAAAGCCTTGGCGATATCTAGATAAGCTGTGTGGACCTCCTTACCATCATCTACGGCTTTGGTGACTGCTTCAAAGAAGTCTATTAGGTTTAGGAAACATGATCTGCCTTTTACAAACCCAAACTGGGTGGGGTCCCGGGTTTGGAGATTACCAATGTCTTTGTTTATAAGTTCCATGAATGGAATGGTTAAGGAGAGGCAAATTTAAACCAAGAGATGAAAGGTTAATATTGGCAGCCCAAGAAAGTGGAGTACTGTATATACACACTGGTTTACAAAGTCCATTGAACATGTGGGAGAAACATACAAATGCAGGTTTTGCAAAACTGAATTGGAAACAGTCGCACACCTTGTTGCTGGTTGCGACATACTAATGGCAGAAGGACTGTATAATGAAAGGCATAATAATGTGGCAAGACTGTTGCACTGGAGATTATGCAAACATTATGGTATTGAAGTGGCTGAAAAACACTGGAAACATGAGCCACAAAGCATCATAGAAAATTATGACATTTATATCACATGGGATCACCCAATAACAACAGTTCAAAAGATAGATGCTAGAAAAATGGATATAGTGGTCCAAGAAAAGAAGACAAGAGTAGCATTGTTCATTGAAATTGCCATGCCCAGTAACTGCAGTGTCTTGTGTATAGGGTTGCCACCTTTTCAATTGGCCAAGATGGGACATTTTCCGAACACATATCAGATTTTACAGGCCGACACATGCCCACGGTCAGTACAAAGGATAGAACTTTACTTATTTGTCTACATAAAAGCCTGTTGTTGTAGCGGTTTAGTTGCTTATTCTGTTTCTTGTAACATTTAGCTATTTTAGATACAGAAATAATTACTTTATGCAACTATTACATAACATATGGGACATAATTATGCCCTACAATCTCAGGACATTTGCCATTTTTAATATATTTTGTCAGGACACAACTATCCAAAGAGGGACTGTTCCTCTCAAAGTGGGACAGATGGTAACCCTACTTGCATACAGAGAGACACAAAGTCATAAAATATCAGGATCTGCAGGCAGAAACGAGAGCAATGCTGAAGAAAGATACCCAGACAGTTCCAATAGTAGTAGGAGCAATGGGTCTTATAAAAAAGTCATTAAAAAAAAAACAAGTAATCTCCATGGTATCCCTGAAGTCTCAAAACAACCCACTAAACAAGTATAGTGGGTCCAAAAACAAAACAGTGTAAGAAACTTCTCTGTGTGGAAGATTTTCAGTCCATATATCCCTAGTTAATAACTATATTAATCACATCAGACAATAGTAGTAGAAGTAGCAAACTTAAACTTGTCTTAAGTAAAAAAAAAATAATAAAAAATATATAATTGTACAGAATTACAAAAGTATTCGAAAGTAATCCAAGCAAAGCAGGCAGTCTGTTTCCAGTCAAAAATCCTTTATTAAGTACACAGGCAAGCAATCCAAGTAAAACAAAAATAGAGTAATAGTTTCCTCACATGCTTTCTAAATATATATATATATATATATATATATATATATATATATATACTTTTTATCAGGAAAGGGAGTCGTTTATTGTGCTGTAAAACAAAGTGTTATTGGTACACATGTTAAATTCACATCCCTTTCCCCCATCAGTGTGACATTCTTGCTGGTCCTGCCCTACTTAGTAGCTGTCATAATAATATAACCCTTATGTACTTTAAATAAAATTTATAATAATGCACCTCTTAATTAACCAGATTATTAAGTAGATTATTAATTCTGTGATTTTATCCAAGACAATATACTACATGGCTGGAAATATATCAATCTTAGTCCATTTGGCAATCAAAAAATAATGCACTAGCCAAATACCATTCTCTTCATAAAAGACACACAAGTTTTAAGTTCCAGATCCTGGAACACATAGACATGGGTGATCTTGAAGGAGACATCCCGAATATTCTAGAGAAACATGAGCACGTAGCAATTAAAGCTGAACTCTTTTAGGAAGCCTGGACTAAACTACTACTGTTCAATTAAAAGTGTACTGGATCTTAGAAAATTGCCACATGGTTTACATGATTAATTTAATTTTATTTTATTTTATTCTACCAGTTGGTTTCAAATACCATTTTAAATCAGTTGTAATTTAAGTGTATATTTTGGTTCCATCATCATACATTTTTTCTTCTTATTTTTTTTCTGGTTCTCTTTTTTCCACTTTATTCAAAATGATGTGTAATAACAACACTAACTAATTATACAATAATATTTTTATAGATAGTTTTTAGGGTTCTTGTACACAAACCTGAAGAAGTCTAGAAGGATGAAAGTGATTTTTGTTAACAATAGGTTATGAAAATAGAATATGATTTTTACAACTGACTTCTTACGTGCAAAGTGTATATTATATATATATATATATATATATATATATATATATATATATATATGGTTCTACCTTAGATAATCGAAATACATAACCGACAAGCAGTTAATCGAAGCGACAACACGAAAACTTATATCACGACAACGTAAATAACCGACTCTGAACGCCGACATTGGTATGCTAATGCGCTCGCTACCACGTCCAGGTAATGTAGATAGTTGTCTGTAATCAGCATAGTGTAAAAACTTACACAGAACAAACCTACTTGATAGTAACTGTAACGCCTGATAGTGACAGTGAACTATTTACATTACCTGGAACGTGGTAGGAGCGAGAGGCGCTATTAGCATACCAATGTCGGCATTTTCAGAGTTGGTTATTTACGCTGTCGGTGATATAAGTTTTCGTGTTGTCGTCGGTTAACTGCTTGTCGGTTATGTGGTATTTCGATTATCTAAGGTAGAACCATATATATATATATATATGTATATATATATATATATATATATATATATATATATATATATATATATATATATATATATATATGTATATATTCACTTCATAATCTCGAAATACTAAAATCCCGAATTTCAGTATCTCAAGATCATGAAGCCAAAAATCCATAAACACAAAACCCCAGAAGGGCGAAATTTAAAATTGCGACTTACAAACATACACCTCCTGCACATACACAAACACCTACCCTACATACAAGCAGGGGGGCAAGCCCCCCCCACTTAAATATATTAACTCCGAGGTCGCACTACACAGACAAACACACAAAACACTACCACACAAGCTACATTCCCCTCGCACACACACATCACACTAATAAAACACACAGGCACACACTAAAACCCTACCCAAAATCCGTAAAACACAAACACTTACCTACATCTCCAACCACCCACTCACACACCGCAACACCAGAACCGCTAATTCAAAATCTCTGAACTTTGGGATTTTGAATTTCATGCTTCTGAGGTTTCAGTATTCTGCACTTTCGCCTTTCTGGTCTCGAGCTACTGAAATTCGAGATTTCAGTAGTTTGATATTCTTAAGGGAACCCATATATTTATATATATATTTTTGATTGCCAAATGGACTAAGGTTGTTATATCTGCAGTCATGTAGTATATTGTCTTGGATAAAATCACAGACTTAATAATCTACTTAATAATCTGGTTAAATAAGAGGTACCATATCATTATACATTTTATTTAAAGTACATAAGGGTTATATTGTTATGACAGCTACTAAGTAGGGCAGGACCAGCTCAAATGTCACACTGATGGGGGAAGGGATGTGAATTTAACATGTGTACCAATAACACTTTGTTTTACAGCACAATAAACCACTCCCTTGCCTGATAAAAAGTGTAGATATATATATATATATATATATATATATATATATATATATATTTTTTTTTTTTTTTTTAAAGCTTGTGAGGAAACTATTATTTTTGTTTTACTTGGATCACTTGTCTGTGTACTTAATAAAAGATTTTCAACTGGAAACAGACTGCCTGCCTTGCTTGGAGTACTTTTGAATACTTAGTAATTCTGTACAATTATATATTTTTTATTATTATTTTTTTTTTACTTAAGACAAGTTTAAGTTCGCTACTTCTACTACTATTGTCTAATATGATTAATATATAGTGATTAACTAGAGATATATGGACTGAAAATCTTCCCCACAGAGAAGTTTCTTACACTGTTATATAAAAGAGAAATTACAATCGTATTTAGATATGTTACCAATCCACGTAGGAATTGGAGAAGGAGTCATTACTGGGCACATTGTGAGTGCTGCAAGGAGCACTTTTGGCTGGCATCAAAGATTGAAACAATACTAATTTCATGAACTTTAATCATACTTTGACTTAGGAGGTCCATTCCCGTCATGGTATTAGAAACCCAAAAGACTTGGAGAAATTAAAAAAAAAAAAAGAACAATCAAACTCTGAATTGCTATGACTGTGTTGAATGTAGCAGAGCCAGGTTACAACATGTAAAGCAGAAGATGATACTTAAGTCCTCATCCCTGCACTGCCCTGATGACCAGCACTGTGCTGCAGAATCTTCATACCTGTAGGGGAATGAATGTTCATATGTTATCCAACAGACTGATGCCAGAATTCAGAATTCACTGTATGGTGGGGCATACAATATTGTATAAAAACTTACAGGCATGGAACTTCATTATGCTTGTTTGACTTAGAGATTCAAAACTGCTTTCAGTGTGTGCTGTAACTCCTGTCTGTCTAAAGTGCAGAACAGATGGCATATGATTGGCTATAGATAATCCAAACGACTGTGTTAAGCAAGGAACAGAACTGTTAGTTTTATTTATAAGATGTCTTCAGCTGGGGTTTCTAAGGAGCAATATAAATGTATAACTGAAGAAACCAAGCTTCCCTTGATAAAGCACAGCTTGGCAGTAATGTCATCATTGTAATATGATCTGAAATGTCACCAAGTTTAAGAATCTGACCTTGGTTCTAGCACTGTAATGGAGAGGGATGAAACCCAAACTGTGATCCAGGTGACCCAAGTTTGATTAGTGGCTTGACTGCTATAGAAGCTGGGTGGAAAGGGTGGAATGAAGCAAATTTTTATTAGCTCATTCACTACGGGAGAGGGTAGGAATAGTTTCTGCTGGTGGTATTACACTTCCATCTTGAAAGGGACAGTTTAAACAGCAAACTCAAGAAGTATCACCACAGTTTAGGCACAAAAGACTCTTTATTCCAAAAAACAGTGCAAACGAGTTAGCGCTTTAGCGTTCAACCATGAATGCTTCTTCAGACTCATACAAATTAAGCTAAAGATTCCATTTAAATACAATGAAGCAGCCTATCAAAATGAAGCAACAATCAAGACATACATTAGAACAGTTGTTTAACCATTTGTATACAGTTTAAAAATTTAGCATGAACGTATTAATAAAAACTAAGGAAATAGCCTTTATTAAAATACCATCACACTAAAACTTTAAAACATCATCCAAACATTAATGATTTAAAGGCCTATCTAATAAAAATGGCTTTAAAGAGACTCTATCATTCAGGCCGCTGCCCTTATTAGCCTGCAGCCTGATAATCCATTTTATTTCATGTTTTTCAGTGTGGTTCTTTATATTACCTAGCCTGTGTTGCCTACATTAATCAATTCAATGACTAAAAACAAAAACTTTTGTGAGAGGTTGTGATTCATAGTGGGTCTAGCTAATGCACTTGTCTCATCTTCCCTGTTAATAGCGTATAAATGCTCCCTTACCCTATCCCTTAAGGTCCTGTTAGTCTTTCCAATATAGAAAGAGGAGCATTTAATGCAATTAGCCAAATAAACCAGGTTCCTTGTGGTGCAATCTGCATAATGACAAAATTCATATCTCTTATGTGTACTGGGATAAATAAACGAGTTACCATTCATCATATATGTGCAAAATCTGCAATTCCTACAGGAAAATGTACCTTGGCGTGCTGACTGTGGTCTATAATCACATTTTTTCTCATAACATAAAAGTCAATCAAAATTGATTAATGTAGGCAACAGGCTAAATAAAATAAAGAACCACACTGAAAAACATGAAATAATGACAGACCTTTAAATCATTAATGTTTATATGATGTTTTAAAGTTTTAGTGTGATGGTATTTTAACAAAGTCTGCTTCCTTAGTTTTTATTAATAAGTTCATGCTACATTTTTAAACTGTATACAAATGGTTAAAAAAATGTTTTAATGTATGTCTTGATTGTTGCTTCATTTTGATAGGCTGCTTCATTGTGTTTAAATGGAAGCTTTAGCTTAATTTTTATGAGTCTGAAGAAGCGCTCATGGTTGAAAGCGAAAGCGCTAACTCGTTTGCACTGTTTTTGGAATAAAGAGTCTTTTGTGCCTAAATCATGGTGATACCTCTTGAGTTTGCTGTTTAAACTTGGATTTTTTCTCTACGAGGGAGCTTTGTCCTTGGAGTTGCTGTTTTTGTATTGAAAGGGACAGTGCTATAATTGCATGGCAGATTGTGATTAAAGCTCAGCATAGAAAGATGATGGAGTTAACTGACATAAGTTATTTCACTTTCTCTTCCAGTTAGAACATGCAAAATATTCCCTGGCATCATTCTTCTCAATATTTTTGTAGAATATCCAGATTTTTGCCTCGCATATTTTGGTCTGTTCCTTATAAAAATGGTGGATTTCTAGCAAATCAGTGAGATTAAATTCAACAAATATTGACAGACATTTGATTTTCAGACTTCATATCCTTCAGAAAAACGCATGATGACACAAAAGCTTTTATTTTGGCACTTTTGTAAATTATAAGAGCAATATTAAATTTTTTTTATTTTTGGATCTTTGTCCCCCCCCATTATTTTTTGTCTTTGTCCAGATTTCTTGTGCTAAGAGGTGAGAGGTAGGCCTGGCATGCAGGGCAGCATATGTGATCTGATTGCTGCTCTTCTCCCAGATACTTCCCTTCTCAACAAACAAATGGCGCTATCCCTGGGGGGCACTGCCAGGGACATTAAGGGGAAAAAAGGAGCAAGATTAGCAAAGCTAGATCAGCTTATGGCCAGGTCAAGGGCACATGGAGGGAGGGAAATAACTTAAAAAAAGAAAAAAATGTTGATCTCTTTGAGAATTTTCAGGTGGCTATCCATAGCTGTTATCTCAGCAGTGGGTTGAATTACAGCATAGTACTTCACAGGCACTGGAATATACAACTGTATGAATTTGCTGTTTTAAATAGTTTTCTTTCATTCATAAAGCATGACCTTTCTGCTGTGTGAATAGCTCCTTGAAAGGTGATCCATTTGTAATGTGTGTTTCACTAAATAATTGCTTGGAAAAAAACAAGATATTTTTCATTGCTAAGGGTAGGGTATGGAGTTATAACCCCCAGTGCACAAATGTACACACACACACACACACACACACACACACACACACACACACACACACACACACACACACACACACACACACACACACACACACACACAAACTAATGAGAAAAACAGGTCCAGCAGGCCTGAAAAACTCTCTGTATATTCATTTTTCTAGCGACATCTATATGTTTAGATGTACAGGTTTGGTGGATGTTCCTAAGACAAGGATTCTGCTCCTGTAGTCCTTACTCTTTGAAACTGTCTGCCATGTTGAGTGAGACAGTTTGCATCCCTTTGGGGTTTCAAGGCATATTCATATATATACTTGTTTTTATATCTAAACTTTGAACTGGGTTAATACTTCCATGCTATTGCAGTGCTTTGTGCAAAATCTTACTTCTGTATTTTAAATAATGCATTGCTTTAACTTTGAAAATCAGTCAGAATCTACAGTAATACATTCATTACATGTATGCAGGAACAAAAAGTGTTTTCAGAATAGCTGATGCAATATTATATTAATAGAAGTTCTGCAATAAAATTGAAAGTCAAAACATTACAATGCTTAGCAGCTACAATGTCATACAAATCCCCAGTGACTGTCCTCTATTGAAATATATTATATTTTTCTGTTTAGGGAATGGAAAAGTAAACAAGAAACATCATATCTGGAATACTAACATCCATATTACTATATTTTTAGCATTCTAATATACTTCGAACAAGACATAATTCTACCGTGGATCCTTTATGGCTGTGATATAATGCACAGTCTCTGTTAATCAGTGATTCTCTTTTTTAGAACTTTATCCATACTGATGAAAAACATTTTAATTATGCATATTGGAAATATTTATAAACATTGCTCACAAGTGCACAGGGCTAGTGTGCAGTCAAAAATCACACACTGTAGCACTATATAATTCATAACATTTTCTGAAATAAAGAAAATGTCTATTTACAGATTGATTGACCTGGAACAGTCCAAATGAAGCGTAATCATGCAAATGAAGTTGGCCATCACTGGTCACTAGTCAAAATGTATCAGTGCATTGAAAGGGCCATTGTAGTGTCCTAAGTATGAAGGAATCCAAGCAAAGGTTAAAAGTTTCCAAAACAAAATAGTGACTGTTTGATGTGTCTGCTAAGCTGATGTGTTGCCCTGCAAAACACTGTTGAACAACATCATGTCTGATAACATGACAACAGCTTGGAGGTGGTACTTATCCAAAGGGTCAACTTCATCATACACTAAGTAAAGTGTCATGTATATACACACTGTAGCACAAATGCACACTGTTCATTCTACAGCATAGTGGTTACTCATATATCTCACAATAGGAGGTAACAGAACACCATATGTTTTTATTAGAATTATGTGTAAATAAGCTATCTTCTACAATGCTTATGAATCAATGTCTGTGGAACAGTACTGTGGTGCAAAAGGCATTGTCATCTGATTTGGCAGTGTCTTACCAATATATTCCATCAGGGACAGCATTACCTATATATTCAGTGCTATGTGGACTACATTATACACCATAGGTGAGCCTGCCTTTTATATGCCACTCCCAAATGTATGCACATAGCAGTACTACTGTGTCCCCTGTAATGCCTACCTTAGTATAAAGCATACACTGATATGAGTACACAGCACCTGGTAATACAACACAGCTTTTCTTTCTAATGACTTTCATTAGTTTAACGCCTCATATTCATATATGTATATACAGTGCATATTTCTGATTGTTAGTCATATCTGATTCTACTAGTTTTCCTGTTAATTATTTCAAGTCTATGTGACCCTTCATCTTTTTTAGATGAAACATTGTGTTGTCTTGTTTTCTGTTGTAACTCCCTCGCTATGACTAAAATTGGTCCTGAATGAATCAGCCCAGTAATTTGGTTCACATAAAACAAAATAAATTAATTGCATAAGCAAGCAAACAAAATTCAGAAGCAGTGTCAGACATAGGAAACTAACATCACAGTGAAGGGAGTGCAGCTTTGGAATGTGGAAAGCTGTTCCGCAATAGACCATAAGTGACTGTTTAAAAGGAAACATTACCACTTTCTACATATGCTGGCATTTGTTTAGCTAACAAAAGTAAATGGCATGGAGTGCATACATCTACAGTTGTCACAGCATTGTACAAATACAGAGCACTATGTAAGCCACAGACAACAGCTATGGCCATAGGTCTGTTTTTCAGGATGGTGCTGTTTATATAATCTTTACAGGATCCGTATCTGTGGAACTTGTGGTAAGGGTCCACATATGCACAGTCTAGGTCTCGTGTGATTTGGTTTTATGAACCATGCTACTGGCAGGGACATATGTATGGTATACTGTGTGCAACTAATTTACATTACTGCACAAAAGAAAATATATAAATAGAATAGATATAGGTGCACAATAAATTGTTGGGTTCATATTAGAATGTTGAACCATTTTTAGCCTAGCCAATAATGCCACCAGTTTGCCAAGACATAAATTAATACCAGACCCTCAAAGTAGTTTTCGTCCCCTTCCATAAAGGGCCAGACCAGGGATATATTTACTATTCCCCATCCAGTCATCTATGATATTCTTAAAAGGTCATGGCATTACTCTGCTTTATCTATAAATGAGGTATTCTCTGTGAAATATATCTATCCCACCAACATGTCTTATTTTTGCTGTGGTGGTAGTTTAGGTCTTGTGAGTGCATGCTTAGGGTGGTATCAGTTTTGTGGATGTCTAGGAGGTTGCATAGTACTGGATCATTCAAGGCTGTATAGGCAAGGCTGAGATCTCCCAGTAATCAGTTGGAAATGGAGAAGAATAAGAGAGCTTTAGGCAGTCACAGTAATTCAACAAAGACATACCCTTGATTTGTTTGATTAGAAAATGCAGATGTTTCTTGAACTGGGTCATATTCCTAGCCTAATTCATACAGAAGGGTGCATTATATTCTATTGCTGATCTGAGAAGAGTACTGACTGGCAGCTACTTTTAGTTGACAGTGTACCTAAACACTAACGGATTGGGCTCTGTTGGTGAGCCAGTTTGCTATCCGGGGCTAATATAGGATTCTAGATTTAATTTGATTAACTTATCAACGATACCAGAGTTTAGAATGACACTGCAGCCTTTGGTCAAGTTTAGGTATGTCATGTGAACAGATTTACCCAAGTCTAATGCCTTAGTGACTTGTTTAAAAAAGTTCACCAAGTTTAAGAGGCAGGAGCTGCCTTTAACAAACCCAAATTGATTAGGATCCAGGTTTTTGAAGATTTCCTGTCTTTATCAATTCCATAATTATGTGTGCCATTGCCTTATAGGTAAGGCATCTGAAGCTGATTGGTTTATAGTTACCCAGAATAAACATGTGTCACCCTTTATGAAGTGGGATGAATACAGCAGTTCTCCATACTTCTGGCACAAAATCCATTGGATAGGCTGAGACTGAGTAGACATAATAAGGAGTTAGCTAGGCAGTGCATGATGCTCACAAGAAGACAACTTGACACATTGTCAAGGACCAAGGAGCTAGTGTTTTTAACCTTGGAGAGAGTACATCAGTCATACTTGATGGAAACTGGGGGATGTGTAGGCATGTGAATATTCTGCAAGTAATTTGGGAGAGATGATGGGGTAAGATTTGAGGTGAATTTGTCCATCCATATAAGGTGTCAAGTATATGAGGTCATTTTCTATTACCTCAAATAATTGCAGGTTATTTTAGGTTTCTGACATAGCTGAAGAAAGATTTAAGATTATTCTTTGTATGGTTGGTGATTTGCAATTCATACATTCTCTCGAAGGATTTGATTTTTGTTTCCAAGTTCTTTTTTTGCTTATTTTGAGCTCTTGTCAAGTTGATGGGGTGTTAAGTTTGTTTTTGTGGTCTGGGGCCTTTTTTTCTTATTATTGTATAATTTATTCATACTGCGGTGGTGGTGCTACGGTAGCGTTGTTGCCTCACAGTAAGACGTTGTCCTGTTCAATACTCAGCTAAAGCGTCTTCTGTGTGGAGACATGCATGAATGGGCATACCTTTGTTGAAGGTTGTGCGTCAGGGCTGGCAATTCGGTACGTAAAAATCTACTGCCAATCATTAGTGGACTGGAGTTCTGCTATGGCGACCACTAACTGGGAAAAGTCGAAAGATACAACAACATTGTATAATTTATTCATACAGAGTTTTATCAAATGCATTTGACTTTTGTACTATATGTCAATTGGGGGCTGAGGGCTGAATGACAGCTTGATGATAGATGTAGAATTTGTCTCTGAAAATTGCTGCATATGTGTGAAGTAGGGTCATGTAGGTAAGGGAGACGTTTGAATTTAATTAGGTCCCCAGGTTAGCTGGAGTAGATTTGCATTTCTGAAACTGGAGGGATTTTGAGGGGACTCAGGTTTCACACCTGGAGTAAATCTTTAGAGTGAGATGTTAAATTGTGGCCCTATCTGCCTGAGTTGGTGATGTTTCAGGTGGGTGTAAAAAGATTCCACGCGACTTATCAAAAACGATTAAGGATTGCTTTATTTATTATGTGCACATAATACGTATATACACATATACACATATATATTGCATTTATTAGATTTTTTATGTAGTAGTATTTTAAAAGGAAGCAGTGAAGGGATGAATGGATTACCATCACATATAGTGATGAGGGTCATGTTATACTGTTTAACGTTTATGCTATTGGTGGAAATTGAACATATGATTTAAATTAGTGTGTTTTTACATTACTTGTTATCTGAAGAAGTCTGATAAACTATCAGATGAAAAGCGCTTATTGAAATAAATTTGCAGTGGTTTGGAAGGAGCACTTTTCATTTTTGTTTATTGCCACTTGTCATTCAGTCATTTATTTACATCTTTCATTAATTACAGCTTTTTACATCATTTACACATCCATATTCATAACATCTTGTAATTTCTTTCCATTTTTCTAAATCTTAACATATAATCAACACAGAAAACAATTATTTCCATTTTCATTATTTCAAGAAAACACAAAACAATTTGACTTTTCTATATGATCAACTATTTTTTCATTTCTTTATCTAACCCCATCTTTTCTTCTACAACCATCTTACTTCATCTAGCATGTTTTCATCTCTGTTTTTATTATACAATTATCAATCACATCTTATTTTCCATAATCTCTAGATTACTACAAATAGTATTCTGTCCTATTTTTCAAATTCACATTTTTCTATTTCCTGTATTTTACATATCATATTAATTGCTACTTTTCTGAATTTTCCCCATTTATATTGCCTTTTAAAGCTTTTCCAAAACCATTCATGTTCTAAAAAACAATCCCCGGGATTCATGAAGCTTGGCGCAAGGCCGGCATTAGGCTTGCGCCAACCGTGTGGCATGAAGATGGCGCAATAGTGCTGAATGCATATTAATGAAGGCGCGCTGCTGCCACAGTCACGTGCATAGGAAATGAGCGTGAGTGCATAGGGCGTGTCGAAGTGCCGCATGGAGGCGTGGAAATGTCAGCTGTCGATGTGCAACCTAAAATGCTTGCATATAACAATTTGCATGCAATAGTAATCACATCTGTCAGTGCCTGTGGATACTGAAACGTATGCAAAGCATGCAAGACAGTTCCTGTGAACACAAAATTAAGAAGCAAACACAAATGCACGGTAGGGAATAACGGGTCCCCATCCCTCGAACAAATAACATTGGAAACCGTGTGCCCGTAGTCCAACGCAGTGTAGATAGTTATACCAAGTGGAAGTGAAATGCATCATGTTAGCGTGCCACCAATAGC
>NC_056737.1:574652996-574662996 GCF_019279795.1 Protopterus annectens
TTTTGTATTTATTACTGCTTGGTGTAACTCATTCTAAGCCTTTTGGTTTAAACACTTGGGCTTCAGACCAGTTGTTTTGCACTGAGAGGGTTTGTGGTCTGCACTGTAGTGGCAGAACAGGTAGCTTACATCCTTCTAGGTTGGGAACTGCTGACTGAGGTCTCAGTGTTTGTTATTCTAAAAGTGTATTAATTCTGGTTTAAGCACTTGGGCTTTCAGGCCAGTTATTTTACATTAAGAGGGTTTGTGGTCTGCACTCTTGTGGGAGGAGAGGCTGGACTCTGCCCTTCTGAGCTGGGAATTTCTGGTTAAAGGCTTATAGTGCATGCATATCTGAACTGCTTCTTACTGAAGTTGGTGCGCCTTGTTTGCTGTGGCATAGACTGGATTCGGGCCTGCTGGATCTAGCTTTGTTTGTGTAACTTGAGCACTAATCCAAGCATTCTCTACAGTATTCAATTGTATTTATTACTGCTTGGTAGTAACTTGATTAAAGTGTAACTATCATTCTAAGTCTTTTGGATTAAGCACTTGGGCTTCAGACCAGTTGTTTTACATTAGGAAGGTTTGTGGCATGCACTGTGGTGGCAGGACAGGTAGCTTTCATCCTTCTAAGTTGGGAACTGCTGATTGAGAGCCCAGTGTCTGTTATTCTTAAAGTGTATTAGTTCTTGTTTAAGCACTTGGGCTTCAGGCCAGTTATTTTACATTAAGAAGGTTCGTGGTCTGCACTCTTGTGGGAGAAGAGGCTGGACTCTGCCCTTCTGAGCTGGGAATTTCTGGTTAAAGGTTTATAGTGCCTGAATATTTGAACTGTATCTTACTGAAATTGGTACACCTTGTTTGCTGTAGCATAGACTAGATCCAGGCCTGCTGAATCTAACTTTGTTTATATGCTTGTTGTTTGTTTGCTTGTTGTTTCCCTGGAATGCTAATTCCACCTAATACGCGACTTCTCAGCACTTCTGTGGATCACTAGTGATATCTGCATTGCTTACTGTACTTATTTCCTTGTTTCACTTGAAAGAAAGTTACTGTTTGTCGTTTTTGCATTTAAGTTACCTGTAACACATTGCACTTAAGTTACCTGGCACTTGCTCACTAAAGCAATTATATAAGTCAGCACTAAAAATTAAAAGCACTACACCCTCACTCCCCACTGGCCCTTGTTTTCAATTATAAAGGAATTCCCAATATTATTCTAGCATGTCCAAAGGTCAGTTGTCAATCTCCTCTCTGGTCCAGCTGGTGAATCT
The DNA here is from genome assembly GCF_019279795.1 of Protopterus annectens. Taxonomy (NCBI): domain Eukaryota; kingdom Metazoa; phylum Chordata; order Ceratodontiformes; family Protopteridae; genus Protopterus; species Protopterus annectens. Next base: position 574,654,253 of record NC_056737.1, read on the forward strand.
GGGAATCTTGAGGCAATGTTACAACTGCCTCATGTACACAGACAACCCTCTCCTCCTCCCAACAAATTCCAAAACATGTGAAAGATGCAACCATATAGCCAAACTGGAGGCTAAGCTCTCTCAACTCAGTACTGGCATAACCAGTCAGGAGGAGAAGGAAACCACACTCACTACAATTCCAGTCTCACATAGACCTACCACGACAGCAAACCAAACACATAATCACACAAAAACATACTCGGAGGCTCTAAATAAAGATCTGCCTAAGCAGCAGAGACCTCCAAAGCAGACACCCAAGCTACCGCTACCCCAAAACAAAACACGTGCAACACATATCTCACAAAGCCAGTGTGCCAAACAGTCACAGCCCTTAAGACTAAACAACACACCTGATACACTTAATAGGTGACTCTATCGTCAGGCACACTGACGTCCCGCTCACCAGGCTGAACAAGCAGAGGGTCACGGTGAGCAGCCTGTCGGGCACTAGGATCCGCCACATAACACAAGCACTCAGGTCACTCCAAGGCAAGTACAAATATGACTCAGTCATTGTCCATGCTGGTGTGAATGACCTGAGATGTACCTCCTTGGACTACATGAAAAGAGACATAGAGGAGCTCTCTGAGCATGTAGCCCAGGCCGGTATGACCCTGACCTTGAGTAGCATCTTACCCTCACCAAGAATGATGCCACAATATGAAGACAAGATGATCAATTTTAACAATTGGCTTAAGTACTGGTGTCATTCAAAGGGGATCCAATGCCTGTCAGCTTGGGATGATATGCTCGACAAGCCACGATGCTTCACTAGGGACGGCTTGCACCTGTCACCCCTGGGCTTTCAGATATTGGCAAAGGCTCTTGCTACCCCCATAGTGCCTTTTTTAGGCAAGGCTCAAAAGACAAACCCACCACCATAGGTATCACAAGGGATAAGAAACTAAGAGTAATGCTACTCAACGCCAGAAGTCTAAACCTCAAGATGCATGCACTCGAAACTCTCCTTAGCATGGAGAACATTGATATCTGTGCAGTAACAGAAACCTGGTTCAGGGATCCCGATAGCACCCCAGCACTACCAGGTTATACCTCATAACATGCTTTTCGGCCCCACAACTTGGACCGAACCACAAAAGGAGGGGGAGTATCGATATTCATCAAAGATACCCACACCTCCAGGTTGGTGGCAAAGCACGAAGCATCAGAGACTATCCATGTGCAACTAACAGTGGGTAAAACTGCCTTCCAGTTTATAGCCTGCTACAGACCACCCTCCCAAATCCAGGAAGCTGACTCACCCTTCCTGAGAACACTGGAAAATATGAAGGTCTCTCCAAACACCATTATATTGGGTGACTTCAACTACCCAAACATAGACTGGGAGCATTACTCTAGATCCAACACCCTAGCCCAAAGGTTCCTAGAATTTATAAACTCAAATGCTATGGAACAACTTGTTACCACTCCCACAAGAGGGGAAAACATACTGGACCTGATCATCACCAACATGGGGACTCTATACTCCAGACCAGAAGTGTATCCCTCACTGGTAAGATCAGACCATAAACTAATCTCACTGGATATTCACATCTCGACCCCACCCCCTACCCAGAAAACCACAGTGAAAACCTTCCCTAAGGCAAATTTCACACTCCTCAAAACCGAAGTGGAATCCTTCAAAGCTCCCGGGCCTGTGGAAAATATGGCCCAGACTGCAGAATCCTTTATAAACACATTCTATGAACACCTTCAGGAATGCATGGATCATGCAATCCCAAATATAATCAAGACCCAATCCTCCAAAGGCAGACGTCCTGTCTGGTGGACACCAGCCATAAACAAACTATACAATAAAAGGAGGAAGCTACTAAATGATAGAGCAAAATCCCAAAAAGGGAAGGCATCACTGATCAGTGTTAGCAAAAAACTACGGACACTCATAAAATTGTCTAAGGCCAGCTTCGAGAGAAAAATTGCACAGGACACTAAGGATAATCACAAGACTTTCTTTAGTTATGTTAGGAACCTGGGTGGTAATTCCCAGATATGCTCAGAATTAGTCCAAAATGACAAAAAATACACTGAACCCACAGACATTGCCAACATCCTAGCTGACAGGTTCAGTGCAAACCCCCCCTCCCCACCAAAAGGGCAAATATCTATCCCAGCAGAGTTCTGCCTCCCTGACATCTCAGATGCTCAGGTAAGAGCCGCCCTCTCCAAAGCAAAAAATACAGCATCAATGGGACCAGACGGTGTCCTGGTCTGCGTCCTACATGAACTCCAAGAAGAGCTAAACCCAAACATAAATCTACTGTTCAATCTCAGCCTTACTACAGGATATGTGCCCAAAGAGTGGCGTACAGCAACAGTGGTCCCTCTCCATAAAGGTGGTGCCTCAATGGATCCTGGAAACTATTGCACCATAAGCCTGACTAGCTTGGTCTGCAAAGCTATGGAAAGGATCATCATGGACCTCATAAATAAAGATATTGGGGACCTACAGACACTGGATCCTACCCAGTTCGGCTTTGTTAAGGGCAGATCCTGCCTCTTAAACCTGGTTGATTTCTTTGAAACAGTCACCAAGGCCATTGACGAGGGGAAGGTGGTCCGCACAGCCTACCTGGACCTCGCAAAAGCCTTCGATACAATACCCCACTCGGGCATTATAGATAAGCTCACCAGCTGAAATATAAACCCTTATATCACTAGATGGATTGCAAACTGGCTCAAGGACAGAACCCACATGGTTAGGATTGCTGGAGCCATGTCAGACTCCAAACCAGTTACAAGTGGTGTCCCACAAGGCTCAGTCCTGGGACCTCTCTTGTTCGGTATATATTTCTTGGAGGTACAGGCCATAGGTTCATAGGTTGGTACTAGGCTATCAGCCCTAGGGCCCATACAAGCCCAGCCATAACAATTCCCTGGCTATTTCTTCCCACATTATTTACTTTCCTGGACACGGAAGGACTGTGGCTGACCAAGTTCGCAGATGCCTGCAAACTGGGCACCATAATCGACACTCCAGCCGACACAAGCATCCTCCAAAAGGGCCTCATAGAAACAGACAACTGGTGCCAGAGCCATGGCCTCAAGCTAAATGCCAAAAAGTGTATAGTCATCCCCTTTGGCAGAAACAAAGTGCCCACAAATTACCACATAGGTAGTAATCCATTAAGTACAGAAGAAGTAACTAGGGACCTGGGGACCCAAGTTGATAGCAATCTCTCATTTGACAACCACGTGGCCAAAGTGGTTAGAAAAACATTTTATATAGCCCACCTAATCATGAAGGGATTCACATCTAGATCAGGGGAGGTCATCGTGCCTCTTTACTCATCCCTCATCAGGCCCATAATTGAGTACAATGCCCCTTTTGGGATGTACCTTACCAGACACCTGCAGCAACTGGAAAGACCCCAAAAGTACCTCACCAAGAGGATCAAAGGGCTGAAACAGATGCCATATGCTGCCCGGTTAAAGAAACTCCAGCTCTACTCAGTGGCATACCGCCTGTTCAGAGGTGATCTGTGCCTGACGTATAAAGCCATGTCCAACCCAGAATTAATGGACATGCTGCACCTCAGAAAATCCAAATCCCATTGAGTTATGCGCTTGAGAGACTTGAACCTCAGCACTGAAATAAATAGGACATGCTGGAGGGACATATTCATAACCCAGAGACTGCCTTCACTCTGGAATAAAATCCCAGTCCAGGTTAGGCAGAGTCCCTCATTGACTCTCTTCAAGAGGAATCTTGATGAGTGGATGGGAGACCGTAGGTTTACCCCGGGTATCACTTCTGTGTCACTGTTAGACAGAGGCACAGTATACTAACCTTGAAAAAGGGCATAGCAAAATAAATTTAAAATGGGTGGCGAAAGTCAAACACATTCTGGCTAGGCTTATAAATGCCCAAGGGCAGATAGCCTAGTATGAACCTATGAACCTATACGGATATCACTGTGACAGATACCTGCCGTTGGTAACATGGCCTCAAGCAGCATGACAGATGGTGCATAGACATACCCTTTGGATTACAACAATCACCCTGTGACTATCACATAGGTAGTGGTCCCCTACATACATGAGACATTATAATGGATCGTACTACACACATAGATAGCACCCACTCCTTTGATAACCTATTGCCAGGAGGGCGTGGATATCCTTCTACATGGCCACCATAACCTGTACTAGTTTGTAGCCGGAACAAAGCCTGCCATTGTACCTCTATACTCCTGACTTATGAAACACATTCATGGATACAACACCCCCTTTGGGGTGTACCTTACGGGACAGCAATAGCTTTAAATACCACAACATTACCACACCAACAGTATTCCTCACCTCCAAAGGATGACGTATGCAGCACACCTACTGAAACTCCAACTGTACTCATTTGCATACTCAGAGGTGACCTCTGCTGAACATACAAGGCCCATGTACACACCAATATTGATGGATATGCTCCACATAAGCAAAGGCCACTAAGAGCGACATGCTCTGGGATATGTACCCAAATGCTACGATGAGTAGCACGTGCTGGAGGGATACATTACTGAAACGGACACCCACTATACTTTGGAACATGATTCCTATGTACATCAGACAGGGACACTCACTAGCACTCTTCATGAGGTACCTCAATGGGTGGATGGGGGACAGACATGTATGCCAGGGATTACTGCAGTGGGTGTACTGTACACAGGTGCAGGAAACAAATGGCTGTGCTGTTCAAAGGCACAGGACGGTAACCTAGGGAGGTGCCGCCAGTGACAACACTGTATTAGGGCTTACAAATGGACTTGGCCAGACAGCATAGTGCCTAACTGTGAATTTATGACGCTATTACATATCCTTTGTGCATGGTTTATTGCGTAGCTCTTCCATTTCAATTAGCTATCATGCTGTTACACTGCCGGGTGACTACAATATATATGTATCCTGTTAATGTGTATTGTACAGTCCAATACACATACCTTATGTTTGCATAATATACCAGTCATGCTATGTAAAATATTTGACTTATCTACCTACAGTACTGTACTTTACACATATTTGAAACCATATCCCATGATGCAAAGCATAATTGCACAGCGGGACCACTTTAGGCATGTTATTCTCATTATACTTCCATACATATGCCTACTGTTACTGTATATCAACATATGCTATCCCCTGTTATGGCACATACTTGTTGGACATACCCTACCACCAACAGCGGCTGGAGTGCAATTGTTATGTTTAAAACCCTTATGTAGCATCCCTTGTGGTGTCTGGGGTGTTTACCTTGTGGCCTACAGCAGTACACACAATTTCTACAAGCGTTACTATGCACAACAAGACATTACTATATAATACCTTTTCCCACTGTCTGCATTGAGTATACTTTCATTTCTACAGCACAGGCACTACATACACTAACATACTGAGTGTTCTACATACCTTCTTAGTGGTCCAAGTATACAATACTATCTGTGTTACACCTTTCCTCTTTAAAAGATTCAATGGTATGAGCATACGATTTGAATGTATGACAAGCCCTCGTTTTATACATGGATACCTGTAACATGTGGTATCCTGCCACCAATTGGTGTTCCGGAGTAAATTATTACATGCACATCAGCTGTGCAGCTACTCCATTGGCCAATTTCACGGCAACAGTGGTGTATAATTGAATACTCCACTTGGGCGTTGTCCTTTTGCCCTACCTTTGAGGGAGATGGTCTAGATGTATTATATTGTGATAAATTGCAACAGCTATATGAAGAGAACCGGATACTCTGAAATCATGTCCCCCGTGGATTGTGTGTGATGGCTACAGTAAATAGTTCTATGTAGCTGTTATCTCAACCGTCTGTTATGAGACTATTGCAAATGAAACCTGTTACATCGGTGTCTGTTCCATTGTACAACAGCAACAATTTCACATGGCGCCATTACAAGTGTGTCTCTCACAAGTTATGTTAACACCTCTACAGATGTCATTGAGTGAGTGGATGTTTCTGATGTTATTACAGTCTGCATTCCAATTGTTTCAGCTGTGGGGCAGATGTAGGTGGGTGTACATAGCAGAAAAGGTTTGTGGGGACTGCATTTATACATATTCCATATGTGTGTGGGGGCCCCTTCCCTCATTGAAGACCTGTCATTTAGTAGACTAATACTATGGTTATTGCAGGCTTAGTCATTAAACCATTGTTAATTGGTTCCTACATAACATGCAGGTGATGTTAATCCTTCAATCCCTCCCAAATACATCAGTATATACTGAACTATTGCTACATGAAAGCTATCTTGTGTATTTCTGTCACAAGTGTCTGCACTCATTGCTGTTGTGTTGGTGACTCCTACTCTTTGTTCTGGGTTGCCACCTTTTCAATTGGCCATATTGGGATATTTGTTGGGCACACATCAGGGTCTAGAGGCCTACACAAACACTGTCAGTACATAGGATAGAACTTACGTTTGCCCTACATTGAACCTTTTATTCTTGTAGCACTTTAGCTGCTTATTATGTTTCTTCACAAATTTAAGTATTTGAGAGATGGACATAACTATTACATGCAACTATTACTTCATATATCGGACATCACTATGTCCTACAATCATGGCACATTTGCCATTTTTAATATTTGTTGTCAAGACACAACTGCCCAAAGAGGGACTGTCCCTCTCAAAGTGGAACAGGTGGTAACCGTATGCTTAAGGCCACCACAACTACTGTAATAATCTACCTCCGAGTTTGCACAAACAGACCCATGACACAAACACACACACACACACACACACACACACACACACACACACACACACACACACACACACACACACACACACACACACACACACACACACACACACATTACAATCCCACAGAAACACACAATGCACTCTCAACAAGAACTTACACACACTACAGCAGTCAGAACCATACTTATACACAGTACTTACCTGGACCGCAGCACTGGCAGCGATAACTACATGTCCCTTGACATCGTGATAATATTACTCACAGTTATACTGTTCAGGTACTGTGATCTTTCTGACTTTCATCCTCGTGATTACACGTGTCGGTATGCAAAGCATTCGGTAGTTGGCAGTATCCTATTCATTTGTACCTCCATGGTTGTGCACATGTTGTTAACCTGTCTTTATATTCACAGATATATGTATTTCCGTATATATCGACATACATCTCTCTATCACCCTTTCTAACCCTATTATATATATATATATATATATATATATATATATATATATATATATATAGATAGATATATATATATATTAATATATATATATATATATATATATATATATATATATGTAGATATATATATATATATTAATATATATATATATATATATATATATATATATATATATATAGACAGGGAGAAGGAGAGAGAGTGTACACACCTTTCGTTGGGTACATGGCAGTGTATTCTGTTTGCTGAACCCTGCACTTTTCTGTTCTAACCTGTCACAATACACACCTGCCGTTGGTACATCTTGAGTAGCTTGCTGGTGTGTGAGTGTGTACATGGTTGCATGTTCTACTCCTGCCAGTGGTCGTTTTACCTCTCAGAGCAGGCACTGTTAGTACATGACTGAATAATGCTGGTTTCACCTGTTCTGGACATCCATGACTGTGATCTGCGCAGAATTCTGCAAAGCTTAAACCTGTTTTGCACATATCAGTGTAGTCCTGTTTGAACGACGCTTACCGTCACTTCCCGCCACATTAACCCACTAACATGTGCTTCCACGTGCTCTAATGACCTACATCCAACATCCATTATTCGTGCCATCAGGATTACGTTACGGACCTTGCATGACGTGGAACCGGGTACATACACGACACAGTCAGTGGCTTTACCATTTGGTTATCTGTTGTTTGTACAAGTGTTAATGGTGTTTTGTATGTGGACTGTACTACAGCTGTTCCTCCATACTGCAGTCAAATGTGTAACTCAGTTTGTTTACATATGGATGATACCATTTCATGGTATGTCCGAGTGATGTTTAATGGATGTGCTCCAGCATTGGGAATCTATGTCAGAGTGAGCCGCACACTGTCATGTTCTACACCTTAACACAACCATAACTGGAGAATGCTGGGGTGGCAGATACCTGTCAAGGGTACTCCCCATGCTTTGGCACTACATCCCTACTTACACTATATGGAGGCCCTCATTAACACACCGGGGAATCCATGCAGACTAGGTGGGGAACAGTGGTTACACACCTGGATCCGGATAATGGCTCTGCTCCACAGAGGGACAGTTGGCTGACCGATGGGGTGGCAATAGCAGGCACATTTTGCCTAGGCTGCTGCATAGCCTCTGACAATCGGGCATGTCCCTACCAATGTACCTAGGCACCTATACATACAGTATCAACATATGCAGTTAGCTTCATTTACTGTTCAGGTGTTGACTTTCCTTGTTCCAATAGTTGTTGTGTGTGCAATAGTTGAGGGCTGCCTATGTAGGATTCACACAGTAGGCCACCTATACATTACAATTTGCAGGTGGTCGTGTGTGTGTGCCATCCATTTTACTGTGTGTGCAGGTGGAGAAGTGTGTCAGTCCATAGGGGCCTACACTGTCAGTGTATGTGCTATATGTTCCCTCTTTGCCAAGGTGTGGGCATATTGGGCACACCTCCATCTGCCTACTGGGGCTGGCACAGGGTTTTCGTGGTCTGAATCCCTCTGTGCCTGTGAC
>NC_056737.1:574667996-574741771 GCF_019279795.1 Protopterus annectens
CAAGGGCTTTTAACCATGCATCCCAAATCTCTGACAAGTTCTGATCCCCTTGATTAGTTTAAGCATGGGCCTGGGAAATGAACCATTTACAGGTTACCTCTGTCAATTACAGACATAGGTACCAAACTAGGGATGAATTTCCAGTTTCCTATCCAATTGTCCACGTTGCACTTGAATTAGGTGAGGGAGGAACTCTGCTTCACATGGATAGGGAGCCTGTTCTATAGATGGGTTAGTCTCTGGGAAACATACCTAGCTCTCCAGCACGTCCTATTTATATCACTTTCCATAATCAATGTCTATATCTCCATCCTTTCTTCCACAACCATCTTTTTATTTTATCTAGCACATTTTTATCATGTCTGTTTTTATTACACAATAATCCATCACATTATCTTTTCCAAAATCCCCAGATTTCTACAAACAATATTCTATTGATTTTTTTTAAATTTACACTTTTCTCTTTACTATATTTTTCCATATAATATACTATATGGAATTCATGACCCCTTCTGATATAACTTTATCATAAACCTTCTGCATCCTTTTATGTATTATTTTCATAAAGATTTCAGAATCTGTATTTCCCAGTGTTATTTGTCTCCAGTTTTTTTTAAAACAGTTTTATTAGAATTAAAATTGAAAAATAAATATGTACATTAGAAATGAACATTTTTCAAATAGTCAAATAATGACACAACAAACATAAATAAAGTATATACAAAGACATTCTCAACAATTGTAAGAGATTTATGTTGTATAGATAAAACCAAATACTGAATAATCTTAGGTATTGAATTCTTGGTTGTAAAAGACATAGTATCAAACTTATTTAAAATATATGTCCTTGCTTCATGTAAGTCCAACCAAGAAAGTGAGACATCTTCATATTCATTTTTAAGTATGTTAATAGATTTTAAGTCACTGACATCATGTAAAACCAAAATATTATTTTTTTTCTCTAAATGAACACATTTTTGTATAATCCGAAGATAATATAACACTGTGTGTGGGCTATTGGAAATAACATAAATAACCAATCTTTAAAATTATTAAATTTAAACATTACATTTCTGAAATATTTCAATAAAAGAGTTATATAATTTAATTTAAAATTCTGAGTATTATTAAAAGTAATGTATTCTTTTAAAATCCATATAAAAGTATTATTTAACAGGTCTATTTTCTGTGATCTGTTGTTATTTATTGCTTTACAAACTAAAATTTCTAGATTTTTTTTCCATTAGGCTGAGTATTGTGGACTATAAGAAGAGAAATAGTTTTAACCATTGAGGAGAGTGCATACATTTTTAAATTCAGGATAGCTATACCTCCATTATTCTAGTTTTTCATATGAGTGGACCGAGCCATTCTGGGTTTGGTCGGGTACTATAAAAATGTATGCATCACAGAATTGAATTTTTTAATAATATAAGTAGGAGGGGGTAAAGAGACTGACTGAATAATACACACAATTTTGGATAGAAAGATCATCTTATTTATTAAGTTTCTCATCCATTGAGAATGGGATCTTATTCCATTTTTGAGTAAGGTTTTCTATTGCCTTTAGACATTTGTTATAGTTTACTTGAACAATATCTTTAATATTTTTAGTAACTACAATACCCAAATAACATATTTCTTCCGATTGTGCTATGTATTTTTTATAATCATTGTTTAAATCAAATTTCTTAGGGCCAATTATTAGTATTTGTGTTTTGTTATTATTAAAGAGTAACCCAGATTTTTTTTGAAAATACTCCATATCCGAGAATAGTGTGCTGATGTAATGGTTATTTCCTTTTAATGTGAGTAGAATATCATCAGTGAACATTTGTATTTTGGAGGATTCATTTGAGGATGACTTGTATCCTTCAATTTCCGCATTATTTCTTATCAAGTTGGCCCAGGGCTCCATAATTAATGTAAATAATAAGGGAGATGATGGACAACCTTGTTTGGTGCCTTTAATAATGGGGATATTTTGAGAAATATGTGTTCCTATTTTAATGTATGCTTGGCTACCTTGATATAATTGGGTTATTAAACTAATAAAATTATTCAAAAAGTTTAAACTTTCTGATAAGATAAATAAGTAGTCCCAATTAACTGAATTGAATGCACAATTTATATCTAGGCTGATTAATGTTAGATTTTTATTGAAAAGTTTAACTGATTCTATTAAAGATAAGGTTCTTTTAATATTATCTTAAGAATTTCTATTTATAATGAAACCAGTTTGATCATCTTCTACTAGGGATGGTAAAAAGATTTTAAACATATCTGCAAATATTGACATAAACATTTTATAGTCAACATTTAACAGAGAAATTGGCCTATATGATGAACAATGAATGGAATTTTTATTGGATTTCAGGATGGGGGTTAGCAATACTGTATACCTTATGTAATAATTCTAGGGAGTTTGAAGGCAAGATCTTGTAGATTTCCGGAATAATGCCATCATTTCCTGGTGCCTTATTTAATTTTAATTTAGCAATTTGTGTTTCAATTTCTTTAAAGGTAATGGGCTTGTCTATAATATTAGTTTGTTCATTCAAAAGTCTATTATGAATGTATTTATTAATAAAGGTTTTGATTTCTTCCTTAGAATCAATTGTATTGGTATGCTGATTTATATTAATGAAAAATTGTCTAAATTCAGTCAATATATTTTGTATATCTGAGACCGTCCTTTTTTTCTTAGGTGAATATATTTCATTTATATGATCAAATTTGGATAGTCTTTTAGTTTTGTTAGCTAGCATGTTTAGTGATCGTGGATTAGTGGAAAATTGTATAAATTTACATTTTTCTAAGGCAATCATGGTTTTATGGTTTAATATCTCTAGATACTTATTGTTTAGTAAGTTTATTTCTTCTTTTTTCCATTGATATCAGTATATCTCTCTTGATTCTGTTTTAAGATGTCTAATTTATTTTGTATGTAAAGTAGTTGTTTATCCCAACTTTTCTTTTTTTTTTATAAAACCAATTAAAAATTCTTCCATAGAGATACGCCTTAAGGGCATCCCATATATAGATTTCACTGGTTTCATTAGTAGTATTATTATCTAAAAAGTTGTGAGTTTCTAGATCTATAAATTCTTTAAATTCCTTTAACTTTGTAATATAGGCAGGTATTCTTCGTATTTGGGTACTGTAATTATTGTTAACTATAATTTCAAATAGAATGGGATTATAGTCTGATAATGGACAATCTAATTACTTTAGTATCTATTAAGGAATCAATTAAATTATTAGAGAAAAAGACTCTAGCAATCATAGAAAATGTATTATGTCTGTGGGAAAAAAAGTATATAATAAGGAACTAGGATTAGCAAAATTGCTTATATCTTCAATAGATATATATCTGAGAATTCCTTTAATTTTTTGGCTGATGGTGAGATTCTTCTTTTATTGTGTGAAGTTGAATCTTTGGTATAAAGAATACAGTGAAAATCTCCTGCCAGTATTATATTCCCTTTAGATAGTTGTATAATAATGTCTAGATGCTGTTTCACAGTGTTGGTTCCTATTCCTGGGATCCAATATATATTTACTAACATAAATATCTTTTTATTTAATTCAATTGAAACAAGACAAAATATTTCTTTATCATCTCTAAATGTGTCAGTTATTTTTGAGTTTGGTAAAGAATTGTTCCATAAAATTGCAACTCCTCTTTTTTTTGTGTGTTATGAACTTACTAGTACTTTGGATGATTTATTATTTAGTCTGACTATATCCTCATTTATTAAATGCTTTTCTTGTAGAAATATTAATTGAGATTTATGTAGTTTGATTAATTTAAATAAGCTATCCCTCTTTCTATGATTATTTAGTCCATTAATGTTCAGAGAAATACCTCTTAGTGAATTCATTTAAAGGAATATGAAAGATATAAAAAAAATATTGACCAATTTAATTTATTATTGATAAATGTAGGAATACTGTATGATTGATTGTGTTTAAAGTCCAATACAGATGAAAGCAAAATATTATTTGTTTTTATTATCTGTAGTTGAGAACGTGAAAAGAATGAATGTTATAAAACTCTGATAATAACAATCCCAAACATTATAACCCCTTAGAACCCACCTGGAGTATAAAACTCCCAATTTGAGTGACATATTATCTCTCAAATTAACCTTCTAACCAATAACAACCTCCATTCCGCAACTGTCTAATAAGATATATATATATATATATATATATATATATATATATATATATATATATATATTTAGGTAAAATTAATATGGCTTCATATGAAAACACTATACTAGTAAAATATTAGAACACAAGAACTGTAATAACAAATTAAAACATTAATAAAATGTCTGTACATTAAGTACAGTTCATCGGATCTGCATAAGTATTAGTAAGATATAGCTACAGTTATTCATTTAGAACCTTGCTATAGAAAAAGCAGAATTATTAATACAAGTATTGAACTAGACAATTTTAATCTAAATGCAAAAAAATGTAATGAATAGATCATGTTTTATAATGAGAAGAGAAAAAAAGGAAAGAAGAAAAGGGAGAAATAATATTTCCCTAATCATCTAGCTTTAGTGCATTTAAATTTTATATACAGTTTGTTATATTCACCTTAGTATAGTATAAACAGTAAATGTCAAACAACAGTTTAAAATTTGTTCTAGCATAACAATCAAATAGCTAGAGCTATAGTTCTACTAAAGCTCCAGTCCATGAAAATGTAATCTAACATCTATGTGATCCCAAGCATATTGTTAATGTATATATATATATATATATATATATATATATATATATATATATATATATATATATATATATATATATATATATATATATATATATATGACGTTGGTGAACCAGTGTATAAAGAAATAACATCCATATATTCTATTGTATTATTATTATTAACCTTAGTGCATTGACTGCTTAACTTATCACAATGCATATAACTATTCATTAATTGTTCTCTATCAGTTTCAAAGCACTACATAACATGAAAAATATTTTGAAATAATTATTACAATAAAACTTATATAGTTATATTTGCATAATACTAATAACATTTGTATATATTATTTGTAGGTGAAAATCAATCTTTACAAAATTACAATATAAAAGTTAGTAAAATTAATAAAAATAGAATAATGATACTAGAAATCAGGCTCAAATATCTTGGTGCATGTTGCTGGTCATTACTTACGCTTTTCCATTCACTCCCCCTCAAGTTCTTTCTTTAATCATATCATTTTGGATATGGGTATGATAAAATGTAGTTTAAAGGCATTAGATATCACTTCTCAGTTCCTTAACAAAAGCAGTGAAAGTGATTCCATTTTCTTATGTGCGTTTGAAGATCCTATGTGACTGAGGTAATCACGCCAGTTCAAAGTTCAGTCAAATACATCAGGAGCTGAGCGTCGAGATCAAGAGGGAATAATTATACTTGGAGAGGCTTCTCTGGTCTGGTCGTGAGCCCCGTTAACTCAGGATTACACTCGAGAGTGTCTCAGTGGAAAAATGTAAGTATGTACTTCAAGTTTGAAGCTTTTGAGCACCTTGAGACTTGCCCAGCGTTTACAAACCTGGAATTAAAAAAAAAAAAAAGGGCAAACGAAAAATGGAACCAAACCACCATAGCATCCTACATCAAAAATCTACCTATTTCAGTCATTTGCCCAGCTAGAAAAATACAAAACACAATGTAATTGCGAACCAAGGGAGGGTAACCAAAACCATGCACAAAAGACATGCACTACTACCCACACAAAGTACCCCAACCAACAGCCAGAAGTAACCATAATCTCAGCGACTTTAGAACATGAGAAGAGTCACATAAAATAAAACCAGAGATCCATGACCACCAATGTCACAAATGGCAACTGTCTCTGCAGTACATATGTAATAAAATATATAACAATCACCTCTCTATTACATGTAGCTATTGTATGTTGCCACACATCTCATAGACAAAGAGATGCTAAAGAGACATCAATTTATATAAACGCTAACTATACACTACTGTTTAAATATACCAATCAGTTCTGTGTCTATCTAGTAGTAACAACAAGCTCTATAACACTATAGCTTACTATAATAACCAAAAGATGAAATTAATAAATTACTTTAGCAACATCATGAAACACTAAACATCCTTTTAATTATATAAGCAATGCAATAGAACTATTTGATATTCGTTTTAAATAAGATTAAGATTATAAATTGTAACATGTTCAAAATAACAACAAAGGAAAATATTTGAATAATAACTTATCAGTTGTCTCAGTGTCCTTCTCCCCAACTTCTGGGTTTTATGCAAATAATTCAGGCATTATTGGTCTTATATGCAGTGAAGATAGAGTCACTTCTTATGTTTTTTCTTTTGTTCTGTACTAATCCATGTTCCATTTTCAGCAAGTCTTTTTGTTCATGTATTTATCCACTCCATATCTTCAATTCTTGCTAGTATTTTGTTTGTTTTAATGTACGAGGGGGCAGAATCTACATCTTCAAATATATTTGTAGTGTTTTGATGAAAGATTTTCAGTTTAGCAGGAAATAGTAATTGTATTTTTATTTGTTTTTTCTTTAATTCTCTAATCAAAGGTAAAAAGGCATTTCTTTTAGATAATACCAAAGGAGAATAGTCATTGTCAAAATGTATCAAATTGTCTTTTATTTTGATTGGAGCTTTAGACCAAACAGTTTTAAGGACAATTTCCTTGTCATGAGAAGATAAAAATTTAACAATTATAGACCTTGACAAGTTAGTTTTACTATTTTTTTGATGAAACTAGAGACCTGTGAGCTCTCTCAATTCCATAGGAAAGAGCCTCGGGAAGATCTAAAACTTCAGGTATCCAGGATGACAGAAAGCTCTCCATATTATTATTTTCTATGTTTTCAGGTAAGCCAAATATTCTTATATTATTACGATGGGACCTATTTTTCAGGTCATCAATTTTTGTTTGAAGTAATGTATTTTGCTTTAAAAGAAATTCTATGTTGTGCTCACCTTCTTGTATCTGAGTTTCCATGTCATTTAAGGCTGTTTCAATCCCAGAAATTAGTTGTTTTTGTTGCTGCATATCCTCAGGAAGAATTCCCATCTGCTTTGAAGATTTTTCTTTAAAAGGATCCAGTTTCATATCCAATCTGCCTATTTTGGAAGTTAATTCTTGGATGTTGGTTAATAAAAATTGCAGTTCCTTTTTAAAAGTTATGTCAGTATGTGAAGTTTTGTTGAAGTTCATGTTGTTGTCTGTTGAAAAAAAGTCTTACTGCAAATTTGACAAGAAAATTAATACTATCAAAAACATTTTTTAATACTATCCAAGTATATGTTATAAAGAATCCACTCTTGTTTGGCATCTTCTTCTTTGCAGTACAGGCCAACACCAAGGGACTCTGGCTAACAAAGTTCACAGATGACTGCAAACTGGGAACCATTATTGAATCCCCAAATGATGTGGATATTCTACAAAAGGGCCTTACAGAAACAGATGCTTGGTGCCAAAGCCTTGGGCTCAAGCTCAATGCCAAGAAATGTATAGTTATCCTATTTGGGAAAAAACATATACCCATGAATTACCACATAGGTGGTAGTACACTAAACACCGAAAGTGTGATAAGAGACTTGGGGACACAGGTGGACAGTGGTCTCACCTTCAATAACCACATTGCCGCAACAGTCAGGAAATCCTTCTATGCGGCACACCTCATCACTAAGGGCTTTTCATCCAGAAAAAAGGAGGTCATTGTCTCACTGTACTCATCCCTCATTAGACCCATTATAGAATACAATGCTCCATTTAGTATGTACCTCTCAAGGCATCTGCAACAACTGGAAAGGCTGCAGAAATACCTCACTAAAAGAATCACAGGCCTAAAGCAGATGCCTTATGCTGACTGTCTTAAACAACTCTAGCTATACTCTGTGACATATCATCTAATCAGAGGAGATCCATGCTTAACATACAAGGCCATGTCAAATCCAGAGCTGTTGGACATGCTACACTTAAAGAAATCCCAATCCCTCAGAGACACACACTCCAGAGATCTAAACCTTGTCATCACAATGAACAAAACTTGCTTGAGGGATAGGTTCCTGACCCAGAGACTCCCCAGACTCTGGAATAGATTGCCCATACATGTCAAGCAGAGTGCCTCTTTGGCTCTCTTCAAAAGGAATCTTGATGGTTGGATGGGAGATAGGAAATTCACCCCAGGGATCACATCAGTCACCCTGCTAGACAGGGGTCCAGGGAAGTAAATACTGTGGGAAGAATTAGCCAGGGAATTGTTATGGCTAGGCTTGTATAGGCCCTAGGGCCAATAGCCTAGTACCAACCTATGAACCTAAGTGGGAATAGATGTATTAAATAAAATAAGAGATTTGGTCAGCATAAATTTATCATTAAAAACAGACTGTAACAGAGAATTCAAATTTTCCCAATATGTTTCAAGTTTTATACAGTGGTAAAACATACGCCGGCAGTCAGCTTTAACATTTGGTTTACAACTCCAGCAGCCTATATCTTTATTATACATCAATTCAACTTTATGTGGTGTAATAAAGTTTCTGTGTAAGGACTTCCAAAATATTATCCTCCACCTTAGTTGTCACTCGTTCATTTCTAATACATATAACAAGAAGACTGGGGTTTTCGTTTAGATGCTTTAATACATAGAAACACATCAGGATGTATAGCAGCATCAGTAAATACGAACAAAGTAGTTAACAGACAGAGCTTACATGCATACATGTTCACATCTCAACAGCTAACTACAAAATGGCAGCCAGGCTCACACGTGCTCAGTATTTATACACTTGTGCAAGCTCTTAGATAGCTTCTTAAAGGTACATGCACACACATTGATCTACATCCTCTCTCTTAAAAAGAGTGCCCTTTATGCAAAGCAATATCAGAGATAGGCATGCATTACTATATACATCAAAATCAAAACTCAAGGCTCATGTCCAAATTGCCTTATATCTTTCACAGGGTTTAGAGATTCAACCATATCTCGTAAAATAACAGTTGGGACGTTGGGACCAAATTTAGCAACAGGGACAATCTGCGGTGCACAACTCATATCAGGAACTTCTGGATTCATCACAGCAATGGGAATGTCCTCTGGAACTTCCTCTGGAATTGGGACACTGAAGAACTCACTCTGAGATAAAGAGTCTTTCTCACAGGCTATGTGCTGTGGTATAGGCTCATATACTGGTAGTAACTGCCTCTGATTTTACCTAAAGATTGCTCCTTCTGATTCCATAATGTATGATCTCAGCTCTGGACAAATATTATTTATGACACCAGTCTGATCATAACCTTTGGACATTTGCATTCTTAAAACTTCTCCTTCTTGTAATGGATTGAGTGATTTACGGGTTATCATAGTAGGACTTCTAGGATAGGAGTTCCTTCAACAGACTGTTTTTCACTGATCTGCTGTTCTTGACACATGGAACCAGTAATTGACTAATGATTGTTAATGTGGTTCTGGTTTGTCTCGACAGAAGTCTCTGAGTGGGTGAACCGATATGTTTATCACATGGAACATTTCTGAAATTCAAGAGATTCAGGAAAACATCACTATTATCTCATTTTGACTTCTTAAGTAGCTGTTTTGAACTTTTAACTGCACATTCTGCCAAACAATTTGACTGCAGGCACTCAGGGCTACTTGTGAAAGTCCCATTCTTCAGCAAATCTTTTGAACTGTTGGCTTGTAAACTGCATGTCATTATAAGAAATAACTTTATGCGGAATCCTACATACTGCAAAATTATGCTTCATCTTATTAATGACTGTACTTGCATGAAAGGTTAGGAAGTAGGTCAGTCTTGAACCAGTTGGAGTGAGAGTCTGCTAACACCAAATAATGTTGACTATTCCACTCAAAAATGTCTGTGGCTACTGTCGATTGAGGTAGTTCAGGAATCTGGTTAAGCTGAAGTGGTTCTTTTTATTGATGTAGTATTTATTGTAGTATTATTACACACTGAACAAGATGAAAGTGCTCTCTCAATTTCTTGTGACATAGAAGGCCAAAACAGTATCTCTCTCACCCTTCTTTTGGTAGAGTCATTTCCTGGGTGACCACTATGCAAGATAGTAATGTATTCTTGTTGCAAGGACTTTGGAACAATTAGTTTGGGACCTTTCATAATGATACCTTTCTCAGACAAAATCTCATCTCTATATGGAAAATAAGGTTGCACTTCTTGAGGTAAACTGGATTGCTTTGATGGCCATCCTTGATTGATAAAGTGGTTGAGCCTTTGTAAAACTGGATCTGTGGCTGTGTGATCTCTCAGCCCATCAATATGTGAGGAAGAAAAATGTATCACTTCCATGACTTCAAAATCAAGATTCTCATTCTCATGCTGTTCTGTGGTGTTTCTGGGTTATTTGGATAATGTATCAGCAAGATAAAGAAGTTTGCCTTTCTTGTAGACAAGATTGAAATTATACTTTTACAATCTCAGCATCATACATTGTAGTCCAGCTGGAGCCGGATGCATAGGCTTTCTTAAGATAGTGACTAGAGGTTGGTGGTCTGTTTCAATTTGCATAGGTCTACCATAAACATAATCATGGAACTTCGAACATGCAAACACAATTGCCAAAACCTCTTTCTCAATCTGGGCATACTGATGTTCAGTTTGGATGAGAATTCTCAATGCAGACGCAACAGGTTTGTCCACTTGTAGAACGATTGCACCAAGACCAAATTTTGAAGCATTACAGGAAAGTTTTACCAGTTTGTGATGTCATAGTATCTGAGCATTGGCATACTAGCAATTCTCTTTTTCAGCACATCAAATGCTCTTTGGTGCTGCTCTAACCAAGACCAGAATACATCTTTACATGTCAGCTCTCTAAGCAGTGCTGAAAGCTGGCTCAAATCTTGAATGACCTTGCCTAGTTAGTTGACCATGCCAAGAAAACTTTGCAGGGCTTGAATATTGTCTGGAGCTGGCATCTTGAGAATGGCTGTTTGCTTTGAAGGGTCTGGTCATAGGCCTGCACTAGTAAATAAATGAGCAACATAAGAAACTTCTTTTAGCCTGATTTTGCATTTCTGTGAATTGAGCTTAAGATTAACTTTATGTGCCCTTTCTAGAACTTTTCTGAGATTTCTGTCATGGTCTGCTTCACCATTACCTCCTACTAGTATGTCATCGACTATGATAGCACAAGGATACCCCAAAAAATAGTTGCTCCATTGCTCATTGAAATACTTCACTTGCAGAATTTATCCCAAATGGCATTCTCAAAAATCTGTACCTGCCAAATTGAGTACTGAAGGTAGTGAGCATTGAGGATTTTTTTGTCAAGCTGAATTTGCCAAAATGAACTCTTTGCATCTAAGACAGAAAAACGAATGGCATTTGGCATTGAGGCTGCAACTTCTTCGACTGTGCACATTGGATGATGAGGTCTTTTTAGCACCTTGTTCAAATCTCATGGGTCAGTACATATTCTGATGTCATCTGAGATTTTCTTATGACCTACCACCATCGAAGATACCTACTTGGTTGGAGTTGCAACTGGAAAAATCACACCTTGTCACACCTTTTTATGTAACTCAGCTTGAACTGTGTCCTGCATGGCTATTTGAACTTTTTGTGCTGGCCTGATGACTGGACTGACCTCTGGGTCTAACCTCATGGAGTAGCCACCTGGAAACTAGCCTAGTTTGTCTTGGAAAAGATCAGCAAAGGTAGAAATAATGTGCTGGGCAAAATTAGAGTTGTGGTCTTTTAAGCTAACATGGTGGACTTCCATATTAAATGAAAGCAGTCCCATTTTCAAAGTGTATATGAGCCCTAATAATGACTGAATGTGCCTCTTGACCACATAAAATAATAAGTCGTGGCTTCTTCCAGCATAGTAACATGAAAGCACTACTGTGCCTTCAGTAAGAATTTCTTCACCTCCATAAGCAACAAGCTTTGCACACTTTGCCAATTCAAGCCTTTCTCCTGTACACACTCTAGTAAATGTTTCTGCAGACATAGCATTGCACTTGTAACCTGTGTCAGCTTTGAGATCTATGGGTTTGCCATTTATCCAGACAGCACAAAATATTTCATCCTTTGCCCTTAAATCTACTGCATTGATTATTTCATGAAGCAGTGACAGGATCTATATCATATGAGCGAATCGCACACATTGTGAATGCTCATAACATTGAAGGTACCGAACCTCAAACTTCCTATTGTGGGGGGGCTGCGCCCCCCACACCCCCACTAAAAATATATTCCAACTCTGAGATCGCACTACTGTGAGGAAAGGGCAAATATCCCATTCTTTACTGTACCGCGATCTCAGAAAAAGCACTTCGAGGTCCTGTACATTTGATATTATGAGCATTCGCAATTTGTGTGATTCGCTCATATGATATAGACCCACAGTGACACACTGTCAACATAAAGACTAGGCTTTCCACTGTCTAACTGATCAACTCGTTTCCTAAAATGTTCCCTCTTAATAAAAGAATGTGGGCCTTTTGATTTACAAAACTTTTTGAAATGATTCTGTTTATTGCATTTATGGCATTGTTGAACAAAAGCTAAACATTTTTCCCTTTTATCCACACAACAAAGAAAAGAAAATAGACCAGTGAATACTAGCTCTTACTTACACCAAACGTTATTTATTGCCACAGAATGTATCTCTCTGTAAAGGCTGTTTGTGGCCGAGGCACTAAGAGAATACATTCTGTGGCAATAACTATCGTTTGGTGTAAGTAAGAGCTAGTATTCACTGGTCTCTTTGTGGACTGTTCGAGTGGTATTACAATTTTTCCCTTTTAGCTTCATGACTTTCACCACAATTATGACATTTGGCAATGAAACTAGGTTGGGGACCATGCTTTGAGTTTGCTGACTCACTCTTATGCTTCACTGAGACTGTGCGAACTTTGAAATTTGTTAGAAACTTCTGGGCTTTACCAGTAGGTGTTGTTGCAGGGGTTCCTCCAACTCTAAGCAAGTGCTTTAAATCATTTTAGCCATGCCTTCTCTAGCTTCATGCCCTTTGGATATGCCATTTCTGACTCTGTGTCCTTTAGACATGTAAATTCTGGCACCATGTCACTCATTAGTCTGTAATTCATATAACAAGAAGGCTGGGGGTTTTGTTTAGTTGCTTTAATACATAGAATCACATCAGGATGGAAAGTAGCATCATAAAATATGAGCAAACTAGTTAACAGACAGAGCTTACATACATATATGTTCACATCTCAACAGCTAACTACAAAATGGTAGTCAAGCTCGCATGTGCTCAGTATTTATACACTTGTGCAAACCCTTGGATAGCTTCTAAAACGTACATACACACACACACATTGATCTAAATAATCCCAATAGCTTTCTATGTGACGTACTGCTAATTTCTTAAGTACCTTATTTATTTTAATTAGAAGTCCCTTTCAAGTTATAGTCTGGTGCATTAGAATAATGACTAAATTAATAAATGTGTGGAAAGAATTTCTAACTATTGATTGCATTGGATTAATCTTATGTTCAACTAATCGTCCACAGGTTTTAATTTCTAACCACATATACTTGCTTAACTCAAACGTATTAATGATTCGGTCAACATTTTGTAACTTTCCATTGTCTATTTATTGATACTAGTATAACAGGTTTTTGTCTTTAAATGTAGTCATTGTTGTTAAATTAAATGTAGTAATACTATTTTGAGTACACCCAATTGAAAATACAAAGAAAATCCATGCTTTATATTCAGGGTTCCTATAAATTAAATAGTTAAAGGAAGTTATTATCATATTAATATAATAAGCATTAACTGGTTTGTTTTTGTTTTCTGTAAAATAGTCAGTTACTAACCAATTAACTTTATTAATAGCTATTTTAGTATGATATGATTTTGTTAAATTTCTAGAGAATTCTTGACTTTTTCAGAATTTTTTAACAATCCATACTTCTTTTTGCACTATGTCCTTTACATACATTCTACCAATCTACCCACAAATATTTTCACAATTTCCATTGTTTTTCTTTGCCTTTATCAAAAAAAATTGCATCTATTCCTTCTTCTCTTATTTTAACAATTTTCCCTAAAATGGAGACTTCTTCCTTTTTTCTTTTAAATATATTTGTGTAAATAACATTTTTAATGTTTTTCTATTTTTCCATATGTCTTTCTTACTTTCTATTGTTCTATCACCTCATTCTTCCACTTCTTTTTCATGCCATCACGTTCATGATCATGATCATCTTTTTCATGTATTTTTAAAATTTAATTATATGCTGTCCTATTGCTTTGCTTCACTCTATTCTTTTAGTCAACATTTTGTTGTATTTTTGTTTATAAATACTCCACCAGTCTTTCTAATTTTTATAATGTAGTCACATTGTCATATGCTATTCCCATAAAATATTATGCCCCTTTTTCATCTCATCTGTTTAAACAATCTCTCCAATGTTTTTATTCCTTTCTCTTATTACTTGTCTGTCATTTCCTCTTCTAGCACATAACACTCTGTGATCTGAAAATTCAACAATTTCCACTCCTTTTATATCTTTTCAGTGTACCACATAATCTATTTCAGTTCTGAAAGTCTCCCTTTTTTTCCTTTCTGTCATATTAGTGTTTGTATAAACTACAATGTACCTCTATTTTTCCTTATATCACATACCATGGTCTTTCAAATACAACTACAGTCACATCCAGCATCTTCCTCTCTTCACTTAAAAAATCATATTCTGTATACATATCACTCTCAACTGACCATATAATCTTTTTTAGCCCATATTGCCTGAGTTCTATTTCCTTTTTCCCTCCTTTACCTATCTCATATCTAATAAACATATCAAATGTATACCTGTTTTGACATCATTCAGACACTATCACAAGTCTAATATAACTTATGTAATCCCTGATCTGTACACACAAATGTGCATACACACACACACACACATACACACACACACACACACACACACACACACACACACACACACACACACACACACACACACACACACACACACACATATATATATATACACACAGTCATTTTGTGATTTGGTACATTGCAGATGACTGACTGGTCATAAGAATGATTATATGTATAAAACAATGGCCACAGGACTATAACTCAGCTCATTGTTATCAGACCTCTACAGTGCAACCCATTGTGGGCTCCCTAGACATGTGTGTGGTCTCACACATGCATATGCATGCACACATACATGAACAAATGCACATGTCCACACACAAAACATACAGGTACATGCACATGTATTTAAATAACCATGCCATCCTACAGGCTGTCTGGCAGTGGTTCCTTAAGAAATCATGCTGAGTACTATTTAATTAAAAAAGAATAATAAAGAAAAATTCTCTAACATTCACACCATCAGAGTTCATCTGCAAAAGTTCTTTCATTTTTGACTCAGACTACATCAGTCATCTTACAAATCTTCAGACATTGGAAAGGCTACTGACTTCTTCCCCTAGCTGACCAAACAACCTCCAATGAAGCATCATTCATATGTCCTCTAAACACAAGGAGGTCCTACAATATGACAAAAGCACCTTATTTTCTATGGAGGAATACACATTAAAGTTGGTCTGTTTTAAAAATCCCGAATGAGTTATTTTTTATAGAAATTGGAACACATGCATGGAATTCTGAATCCCAAAATGTGAAAGTAGATTATTAAAAAATAAAGTAAAATAAAAATAAATCATACTGATAATATAAAAAAGATTTTTTTCTTTTCAATTGAGAAGCCTGCAGCCTAGCAATCCATCACCAAGTACCACCCATGAGGTGACCCAAAAGAAGCCACTAAACTTTCCCAATATTGTTGTGATCACTGTAGTCTGGATTCTTAATGCTTAAGTAAGCAAGACTGAGTTAGATGAGTGCATATTAGATTATTATTTTTTTTTGCATATTCAAAATGCAAATGTGTGCCACTTTGTATGATATGCACATGATACAGACTGAAAGACAACATCAACTGAAAGGGTACCTTTGTAATATGGTCAGTCAGGAAACTTATCTTTCCCCAGTAAAAGAAATGTGGTGAGTAGAACATTGTAGACTACTTTGGCCTGTTTGCTTAGCAAGTCATACCTTGTGTATTCTACATTGTCATTTACAGCATCTTGATGTCAATGTCAGGATGAAAGACTGAACAAACATATCAGTAGATGGAGGTATAAGGGGAAAAACATAATTGGCACTCTCAGTACTGATAGAGATTAATAAGATGATTGGCCCTGAAAAAGGCTAGTAGGATTACTGTTTTTTTATAAATCTGAGACTTATTTAACATTTTGAGGATGGGAGGTATAGGTAGAGATTTGTGTAAGGCCTTGAAATCAAGTCTGCAAGAAAGTCCTAGTTGTTACAGGTCCCGGTTTCTGGATTATGGAATAAAACAGTTTGCTTTTTGCCTTTATAGTCTTCATTACTTCCATACAGAAGTCATCCATTCGATCTCCAGCGCTGTGATTATCTTTAACAGTGGCAATTACGTTTTCAAATGTATGTCTTGTTAGCTTGGCAGCATGCATGAATATTGACAGCATCTGCTATAGATCACTGGTACATTATAAGTATTTTACTGTGACACACCTGGCTTTTCACTTGACATTGTACTATCCCTGAAGTAGATAATCACAACTATTTTCCTCTTGATGATTGACATAAGTTATCACTGAAGCATTTGAGTGAATCTTTCCAGGAACATGTTGTCCTGATCTGAAAGCGAAGTACAATGAGAAATGCATCTCTGTCTTCCAATATGGAAATAGCAGTGTATTTGTCCAAGTATTAAACTCTATTTTACCTGCCTATCTCCCAAACAGATCTCTTTGTCCATACAAGTAACTCCTCAAAAATCTATAAATCTCAAAAATCAACAAAAAACACGCCTCTAGTCTTGCCCACTTACCAATAAATAAATAAATAAATAAATAAATACAATTTCTTTTTCACAGGCTAATAAATTAGCAAACAATCATCCTTCCTTTCAACACATTCCAAAAGACCAGTTATAAATCTCTTGGCTCTGTCCATGCTCCACTTCTTGCTGAGCTATATCATTCCTCATCGCCACTAGGATTGACTACCTTCACTAATCTCTCCTTGCTCAACCTCTCCTGTCCTCTCTTTCCCTTCTTGCTCTATGGATACAAGCTATACACAATACTTTCCAAACACTGATGTAAGCATACCTAGCAAGATTTGAAATTATTATTCCTTAAACTAAAGTAAATTATTTAATCTTTTTCTTCTTCTCACTCTAATATTTATATTTTCCTGTCTACAACATTGAAAGACAACATCAACTGAAAGGGTATCACCTTTGTAATATGGTCAGTCAGGAAACTTATCTTTCCCCAGTAAAAGAAATGTGGTGAGTAGAACATTGTAGACTACTTTTGGCCTGTTTGCTTAGCAAGTCATACCTTGTGTATTCTACATTGTCATTTACAGCATCTTGATGTCACTGTCAGGATGAAAGACTGAACAAACATATCAGTAGATGGAGGTATAAGGGGAAAAACATAGTTGGCCCTCTCAGTAGTGATAGAGATTAATAAGATGATTGGCCCTGAAAAAGGCTAAGTTAGTAGGATTACTGTTTTTTATAAATCTGAGACTTATTTAACATTTTTGAGGATGGGAGGTATAGGTAGAGATTTGTGTAAGGCCTTGAAATCAAGTCTGCACGAAAGTCCTAGTTGTTACAGGTCCCGGTTTCTGGATTATGGAATAAAACAGTTTGCTTTTTGCCTTTATAGTCTTCATTACTTCCATACAGAAGTCATCCATTCGACCTCCAGCGCTGTGATTATCTTTAACAGTGGCAATTACGTTTTCAAATGTATGTCTTGTTAGCTTGGCAGCATGCATGAATATTGACAGCATCTGCTATAGATCACTGGTACATTATAAGTATTTTACTGTGACACACCTGGCTTTTCACTTGACATTGTACTATCCCCGAAGTAGATAATCACAACTGTTTTCCTCTTGAGGATTGACATAAGTTATCACTGAAGCATCTGAGTGAATCTTTCCAGGAACATGTCTTGATCTGAAAGTGAAGTACAATGAGAAATGCATCTCTCTCTTCCAATATGGAAATAGCAGTGTATTTATCCAAGTATGAAACTCTATTTTACCTGCCTATCTCCCAAACAGATTTGCTTGTCCACACAAGTAACTCCTCAAAATCTATAAATCACAAAAATCAACAAGAAACAGGCCTCTAGTCTTGCCCACTTACCAATAAATAAATAAATAAATAACATTTCTTTTTCACAGGCTATTAAATTAGCAAACAATCATGGGTCTATATCAGATCAGCAAAATGGCTCATTATCGAATGCCATAATGTCGAACTGCAAAACCTGAACTCTAACAAACCTCAAAACAGTGAATTTTTCCCAGGGAAAAAAATTGCTGTTCGAGAAACACACACACACCATAAGCACACTAAAAAGCAGCAATCCACACACATACATTTAAAAGTTACATCAACCCTACACTACACTGCACATACACTACTATCTATTCACTTACTTTAACCCAGACCCTAACCCCAAGGTCTGTCACTATCGCACACTCACCTCACCTGCACCCTAACCCTAACTCACTTAACCCACCCCTAACCCCAAATTCACAATTGCACACTTACCTGACCCACGCCTTAACCCTAACTCACCCAACCCGCACCCTAACCCAAATGTCTGCACCATCACACAGTTACCTTAACCCAACCCGTAACTTTCCACCGCATTGCTGAAAACAGAGAAGCCACAACTACGGCCAACCAAATTCTTTCGCTAGGAAAGAATTTGGTTTTGTGCAGCTTCACTGTTTTCAGCATTCGTGATATTTGGTTCAATATTAGATCATTAGAAATTCTGCCGTTTCGATGATCTAATATAGACCCAACAATCATCCTTCATTTCAACACATTCCAAAAGATCACTTATA
Source organism: Protopterus annectens (assembly GCF_019279795.1). Classification (NCBI taxonomy): domain Eukaryota; kingdom Metazoa; phylum Chordata; order Ceratodontiformes; family Protopteridae; genus Protopterus; species Protopterus annectens. The sequence goes on from NC_056737.1 coordinate 574,687,011, forward strand.
AATCTCTTGGCTCTGTTCATGCTCTACTTTGGGCTGAGCAATATCATTCCTCATCACCACTATGATTGACTACCTTCACTAATCTCAACTTGGTCAACCTATCCTGTCCTCTCTTCCCCTTCTTGTTCTGTGGATACAAGCTATACACAATACTTTCCAAACACTGATGTAAGTATACCTAGCAGGATTTGAAAACATTATTCCACAAACTAAAGTAAATTGTTTTATCTTTTTCTTCTTCTCACTCTAATATTTATATTTTCCTGTCTACAACATTGTACGTAACTGGTTATGGAGCTTACCTAGGTGTCTACAATACTGTAGATAACTGATTAAATATCTAACTAAGATATCTAAACAATCCTACCTTGGTTTGTGATTTACTGTGGAGTTGACTGGTAACAGAAGTTTTATTTGAATTTATATTTTATTTATCACTGTTTTTCACTGTTTGTAGGTAGGAAGGGGTAGCTTGTTAACAAGATTTACTTTGATTCATATTTTGTTCTTTTACCTTTAATTTCACTGCTGGTTGTAAGAAAAGAATAGGTTTTTTGACAGCCAAGCTCTATCCATCCCAAGGGGCCTATAAATTCACACAGACTGCAAAGAGGAAAATCCAAAGCATATCTAATTAGTCCTACCTTGGCTTGTGATTTATTGATCTTTAATGTTAAAAAGAAGTGTGTCTGTGAGTGATAGTAAAGGAATTACAGCTTTTGTCTGGCTTGCAATTGTTGGAGTGTATAGACCATCAAAGTCAAGTGCAGATGACCGAGAGGAATTCACACATTTCTTGGATGGAACTCAGGAGGGAAAAATAATATTAGCTGGGGACTTAAATTTGCCAGAAACAGACTGGAATAATATTGATTCAACAACATTAGTAAGGAAATTATTCACAACATATATTCAGAAACAACAATTGCTTCAGATTGTAAAAAAAAAACTATCAGGCGACAGAACATACTAGACACTGTAAACAAGTTATTGTTACTTCAAGTCAAGTTTTACTACTATTGATGTGCAGTGATCATGGGGTTATAAAGGTTAATTTGTTGCTAGATTATTCTATCAAACTGTAATCTAAACCAATGCACTGACGGTTAATTACAGATCATATGGAAGCAAAACACTCACTGGTAAAACTAAAAAAATTGTTTAAGTGTAAAAAAAATAAAAAAAAATGTTTAACATCAGGATCTAGGGATACAACACCAGGGGATATATTTCCATAAGAACAAGATACTTGATTAATGTGAGAGACAAAAAAATATATGAAATTGATGAGAGGTCGAACTACAACTTTGAAAACTGAAATAAACAAGCTGGACAAACAGATTAAGCATAATGTGAGACAAGATCAAGAAAAACGTGAAGAAAATTTATATAAAGATATTGAGCATAATAGGAAACCTTTTTATAGATACATAAGATGTGAAAGGAGCAAGGGCATACAAATTGAAAAACTGTTTGCAGATTTTAAAATTTATTCTCAAACACAACAGATTATAGATATATATTACCAAATCTTATGCAAAACAGTTTGGCTCCACAAAAGGAGTGATAAGTTGTTGTAGTGACATTCAGGTAACCTCAGATACTGGAATAAAATTAGATTATATTGAAGAAGAACTGCACAAACTGGATCCAAACAAAGCACAGGGAGGAGATGGAATAAATAACAATGACATGAGAACACTAGAACTTACAGTACCATTATATCTATTATTCACTAGGTCATATAAATATGGGGTGATTCCTCAAGATTGGAGACATGCACTTATTAAACCTGTCTTTAAGGGAAAGGGGAGTAGGACAAACCCAGAGTCATATAGACCTTTAAGTATACCTTCATGTTGTGGAAAAATAATGGAGAAGGCAATATTGGATAAGTTTTTGTCAGAACTGGATAGGATGGGACTTGAAGCCATAAATCAGCATGCATATGTTGAAAATAGATCTAGTAACACCTGTAACATGATGTTCTATAACAATATAATCACAGGCATGAATGAAAAATTGTGCTGTGATGTAATTTATATAGATTTAACTTTAGCATTTGACAGGGACATATGCAAAACACTGATCAATAAATTAGAAGAACTAGGTATTGATGTACTCCTGATAAGATGGATAGCTGCATGGCTTATGAATAGGACATGACAAGTATCGTACAACAATTTGACAGGAGGCTTGCTTGATTACAGTCAGGATGTCCCACAGGGCTCTGTCCTAGGCCTTTACTTTTTTAGATTGTATTTTTCAAACCTAACTTTTTTCATCTGTGGTGTTCTACAGTCTATATGCAGACAACCTGAAATTGGGTAAACTGATTACATGTGTTACAGATAAGGAATGTCTGCAAAATAAGTCAACTACATTGACCATTTGGGCACAAGAGAATAATATGTTTATAAATACATCAAAAACTAAGCATATGAGATTTGGGAGACATAAATTGAAAGGTGAATATTTCATACAGCACACAGTGATTGAAATTGCAGACTCAATTAAAGACCTGGGTATATGGGTAGATCCAACTTTGAGTTTTTGTAATCATATCAATTGATTGGTTAATGATAGTTATAGAACTATAGGCTGTATTAAAAGATTATAAAGTCTAGGAAATCAAAAATGATGAAGTCAGAGTTTGTTAGTTACATTAGACCGAAACATAAGTATGGATTAACAATATGGAAACCCTATAAGAAAACAAGCATGAGTAAACTGGAAAGAGTACAGTAGAAATATGCTAAGGACATCCATAGATGTAAAAATTTATGTTATTATGAAAGACTAAAATATCTGAACTTATATAGTGCCTCTTATAGCTATTTAAGAGGAGATCTTGTTCAGTTATCTAGGGCATTTACAGACAACTATCTCTGGTAATGTTTGGGGTTATCAAAAACTACTAGAGAATCATCAGTCAACCTAGCTATAGGAATGAGAAGTGTACTATATGCCTCTCTGACAGAGTAGCTGATGCATGGAACAGACTACCAAACTACATTAAAGCGTGCACTAGTTTAGATATTTTTAAGAACAGCCTGGACACTTATTATGGGGAAAAATGTTATGGTATACTGGTAAGCTACAAGGGCATTAATGTCCATGCTTGAAATATTTGTATGTATGTATGTAAGATTGTTTGTAACTTAGCTGTGTAAACTGGAGATTTTCTCTCCAGGCCTCCACTGAAAATGTAATGTGGCCATGTTGGACTTTGCCAGCAACCAAATGTCAATAAATACATAAGTGTATCATGCCCTTTGTTCATGGTCATCCTGACAACAAGCTTTCAGTCTATAAAAAAAGGACTGGTAAGATTAATACATTACTTGGGTGATACTCAGGTAATGCTACTGTCTTGGGTCTTTAGACAAGTATCTTACCAAAGGTGAGATCTGGATATTATTAACCACTGTGTTCTGACCTCTATGCCATTTTAGAGAGTAAGCTTTTATATCCTGTTCAAATAGCAATTACATGGAAAAATCACTTATATCATAAGTCCAGACAGAAAGGTCTATTGCTGGAAGCATGTGTTATATCAGGGGGCTTGTTAAAGCAAATACACTGTTGAGGGTGGCAGAGCACATTCCTCCAAAAAGAAAACTTCTGAGGCTAGTAAAATTCATATAGATAGAGTTTGCTGATTACAGAACAGCATAGTTGCATACATCAGCATCCTCATTGAATAGCAGAGATTGTATGTATTTATTTTAATATTCCTTTAAGGAGCATATAGCATTTTATGAAATAAATGCATTTAATTCAATAAATGAATTAATTCATGTGTCTGCCATGGTGGAACACTGATCTAAATTGACCACTTTCAGTATAAGGACAGGAATACAGCAACAAAGACAATAAGTACAGCAGTACAAAAGGAAGGTAAAAGATAATGAGAAGAGTGGTGTTACGAAAGGAATATGCGGTAAGGACAAAGGCGAGCAGTGTGGGAGGTACGTAAACAGCAATGCATGTAAATGGTGGCATGTGCTTTTTTGGTTATTCCCTACTTGGGGAAACAACAGCATTGTGCTTCTTAATTTTCTTTAATGTAGCTAGAATTTTGGGTAGGTCAGGATAAATTTAATCTGAGGTGGAAGGATTCCCATATCTTGAAATTGTGACTATAGAAAGTAGTTGTCTGTGAGGTGTAGTTTATTTTGAGCGGCATGAAGGTTATATGGACTTGATGGAAGGGATCCTCGTTGTAGTAAGTGGATCCTTCTGCAAAACTTGAGGGGAAAAGGAGAAGAAGTTTAGGCTGGTAAGCTTAAAGACTAGACATGCCATTATGAGTGTAGATCTGTTGAAACGGAAGCCATTTGACATTTGAAAAGACTGACCCCGGGATTCATGAAGCTTGAGCCAGGGGCAGGCAAATCATTGGTGTTCCAACACCAAATATGGCCGGCAAGCGATCCAGGTACGAACTGTTTCCACATGCAATACCTGCGTATGCTACGCCCACACAGCTTCCAGCCCCTGTATGCTAATTACCCCACTTGTAGCAGTGTAGCATGCAAATGAAGATATTTAGTGATCCAGCAAGTGGTGCAGGCATAGTGTAAGCATGCAGAAATGTAAACCATAAAAAACGGTTTACATTTTTGCAAACATAAAATCGGAGCCATGACAGCCGACCAAACACATGTATTATATTGTTAATATATGCCAATGGCTAAATATATAGCCATTGGCATAAAAAAATGTACAAAATATGAAAAGAACACTTTATTTTTTCCACTATTGTGAAGTTTAAGTGCAGGGCAGTGGCGCACAAACGGGATTGCAAGGAAAATAGAAACATATGGAATAAAACTGCAATGTAGCACATCATGATTTCCCCATAATAGTCAGTGGCAGCTATGTTACACCACACCATGGTGCAAGGTTTGCTAAGGGGCTGTGACAGTGTTTTGCATGGTAACTAGGAATTAGTAGGCAATGCCATGCAAATGAGAGGAGTAATAGTGAATCACAGATTCCCCGCTGGTGTAAGGATGCACCTCACAGCGTAGTGTTATAACACAGAGGTGTGCCCTTGAAATCAAAATGACATCAAGAAAGCGGTGTGTAACCTTTGCTGTAAGCAGATTGGAGCATTGCTAATCCCTTTTTCCCGTAGCTAAGCAAAGCTGCAGGAAAGGGGTGTGTTGAACTGGCTATAGCTTTGCTTAGCTGACAGCACACAAGGTAACTGAGTATGCATGTGAACGGAGATTAAAACGTGCTTAAACTCAGTAAACGGGTTTGCGCGGCGCGCACTGGAGCCAAAACAGGAAGGATATAGGAAAAATAAGGAAATGCTGCAGCAGCAGGGAAATTGGAGTACAAATGACTAATTAACACCTAGGAACCTACAGTGGGCCATTGACAACAACTAACAAGGCTGCAAGCAGCTACCTGCAGAATAAGAAAGAAGAGGGGCTGCACTGCAAAGAAAACAGTAAAGTGTCACAGCGGAACAAAGCAGAATTGCATTATATCAGCTACAAAACACATTTTGCAACACATGACTGGGTAGGGAAAGTACAAAACAAGAAAGTTGGCAGGTGGATGCGTGCCTAACAATGGGAGTGGATCCAGGATTAAAAGTGAATTAAAGGGCAACAGATTAATCAAGACAGGCAAGCATAACTCCACACTACAGGCCCCATACTTGCAGTACTCACTGTAAAACCCATAATTAAGATACCCTGCAGGTGGAATTGTTCATACACAGCCAATGATATCAGCAGCATCCATACCACAATAGCATAAAGTGTGAAAGCACCTCACACACACTTGTGGATTCCCATACACTCTGCACCATTGGTGTATACATACAGGGAACTTTTAATATGTACATGTTAGGGGCTGCCATAGCTTTGATCCAACAGCATGTATTGGAGACTGAAGGCGGTGTGGAGGATGATGCTGACAACTACTTCAGGCACCAGAGGAGGAAAAGAGTGTTCAGACACAGGGTAACCTACTAGGGGCTACATGATCTGGAGATAGTAGGACATTACAGGGTGGACAGGGACACCGTACAGCAACTTGTGGAGCTGTGCCGACCATGCCTCAGAGCCAGAACAAACAGAGGGGAACCCATCCCAGTGGATACAAAGGTATGTGTAAGCCTGAGAATACTAGCTACATGTACCTTTCAAAGGCCAGCTGGGGATATCATGGGGCTCTCACAGGCATCAGCATCCAGGGTTCTTCACCAGTTCCTGGATGCCATGTTACCACATGCCAATGAGCACATATACTTCCCCCGAATGCAGGAGGAGATGGCCAGCAATATGTGTCTCTTCCACCATGTGGCAAAATACCCAGAGGTACTGGGTGCAATAGACTGCACGCACATACACATCAAGTCACCACCTGGTGAACAGGGTAGACACTACATAAACCGCAATGGATACCCCTTCATCAACTGCCAGGTTATGTGCAATGTCCAGGGCATTATCATGGATGTGTGTGCTGGCAACCCTGAAAGCTATCACAACTCCCACATCTGGCATGCCCCACAGCTGTATCATGTATTTACCGGGGGGGGGCATCTCAATTGGCCACCTGGTGGGGGATGCTAGCTATGCACTGAAACCGTGGATGATGACTCCCATCAGAAATGCACAAGCACCCATGAGAGAATGCATCAATGAGGCACACGCACAAACCAGAATCATCATAGAGCGTGTGTTTGGGATGCTTAAATCATGGTTCCATTGCTTGGACATATCTGGTGGAGCTTTGCAGTACTCTCCAGGCACGTGTGCCCACATCTTCATAGTATGTGCCATGCTACACAATATGATCCTATGGAAACAGCTGCAGCAGGGACAGAATGGTGAAGGCCCTCACAGCCCACCACCATTGCCAAGGGCCCCACAGGCACAGAGGTACACAGATCATGAACATCCTGAGCCAGCCCTAGTAGGCAGACAGAGGTGTGCCCAGTATGCCCATGCCTTGGCAAGGAGGGAATGTATAGCAGACGCTGACAGCGTAGGCACCTTGGGGCTGACACCTTTCTTCACCTGCACACACAATAAAAATGGATGGCACACACACAATACTACCTATAAATTGTCATGTATAGGCAGTCTACTGTGTGCATCCAACATATGCAGCCCTCAACTATTGCACACACAACTATTGGCACAAGGTAGGTCAACACCTGAACAGTAAATTAAGCTATCAGCATGTGCTGATGCTGTATGTATAGGTTTATAGGTTCATAGGTAGGTACTTGGCTAACTGCCCAATGGCATTCATAAGCCTAGCCAAAATATGTCAGCTTTTGCCACCCTGTTGATTAATTAACTGTCCCCTCAGTGGAGCAGAGCCAATGGCGGGATCCCTGTGGTATATCTACTGTTCCCCATCCACTCCTCAAGGTTTCATTTGAAGAGTGTTAGTGAGGGGCTCTGTATAATGTAATTAGGGATGTTGTTCCAAAGCATGGGGAGTTTCTGTGACAGGAATCTGTTACCCCAGCATGTTCTAGGTATTGTAGCAAGGTTTATCTAACTGCAGCATGTGGCTCACTGTGACATGGATTCCCATAGGTGGAGCATATCCATTAAGCCTGAGTTGGACATGGCTTTGTTGGCCAGCTGAGATCATCTCTGAGAAAACGAGATGCCACTGAGTAAATCAGGAGTTTATTCAGTCTGACTGCATAGGACATATGTTTGAGGCCAGTAATCCTCTTGGCGAGGTACGTTCATGGACCTTCCAGCTGTCGGAAGTGTCTTCTGAGATACATCCCAAATGGGCTATCATACTCTATGATGGGACTGATGAGTGATGAGTAAAGGGGCACTATAACCCCAGTATGTCTAGATGCAAACTCTTTAGTAATCAGATGGCCTACATAGAAGGATGTCCTAACTACTTTGGAGATATAATTATTAAAGGAGAGATCACTATCTACCTTAGCCCCCAGATCCCCTATTACCTCATCTGTATTAAGGTGGCTGCCAGTTATGTTATAACTATATATATATATATATGTTATATATAAGTTATATATTAACATATGTGGGTGTTTAGTTTTTCCCAAATGGAATGACCATGCAGTTTGTGGCAATTAGCTTGAGGCCATGATTTTGACACCCTGTGTCGGTCTCTGTGAGGCCCTTTGAAGGATGTCTGTCAGCTGGATTGTCAATTATGGCTCCCAATTTGCAGTCATTGCCAAACATGGTCTGCCGTAGTCCACTTGTGTTGCCTGTGCCTCTGAGAAGTATATGTCAAACAGTAGGGATCCCAGGACTGAGTCCTGTGGGACACCAGTTGTGACTGGTTAAGAGTTGGACCTGGAGGCTGCTAGTCTTACCATGTGAGTTCTGTGTGTAAGCCTGTTTGAAATTCATCTTATGATGTATGGGTTCATGTACAGGCTGGTGAGATTATCAATAATACCTGAGTGGGGAATGGTGTCAAAAGCCTTGGCAAGGTCCAGGTAGTATGTGTAAACCACCTGTCCCCTCATCTAATGACTTGGTGACTGTCTATAAGACATCAAACAGGTTCAGTAGGCATGATCTGCACTCAACCAAGCTGATCTGGGTTGGGTCAAGTGTTTGGAGGTTACCAATGTATTTGTTAATGAGTGCCATAAGGATGCACGCCATAGCTTTGCAGACCAGGCTAGTTAGGCTTATGGGGTGGTAGTTACCTTGGTGGAGTGGAATAACTGTTGCTATATGCCATTGCATGGGCATGCAGCCTGTGTAGATGCTGAGGTTGAAAAGCTTAATTAGGTGGGGGGGGTTAGTTCGTATTGTATTGTTTGGAAGATTTAGTCTTGGACACCATCTGCCTCCACTGACGCTGTGTTTTGCCAGTTGAGATGTCTATTTCCACTTGTGTGTCTTCGATGTCTGGGATACTGGACTTTACGGGTATTGTTGTGGGCTCTTTAGGGGATGAAGTTTGCACTGAATGTATCTGCAAGGATGTTAGCGATATTAGTAGATTCAGTATATTTTGTGCTATATTGCAGCAGCACAGTGCAAATGTGTGTGTTACCACTTAGATCCTTGACATAGCCAAAGAAGGCTTTCTGGTTATCTTTCGAATCCTTGTCTATTTTCCTGTTGAAGTTAGCCTTGGATGATTTCATGAGGGACCTAAGTTTCTTACTAATACTGGCCATGGATGTCTGCCCTTCTTGGGATTTGCTGTTTTTCTGGACTACTGTCCTACTTCTGTTATATAGCCTGTTTATAACAGGGGTCCACCAGATTGGTGTCCTTGTCTCGGAGGAGCAAGTCTTGGTTTACCAGTGATGGCACGATTCATACATCCTTGCAGGTGCTTATAGAGTGCATTTGTAAATCTTTCTGTATCTTGAGCAGTGTTTTCTTTTACCGTGGGGGCTGTGAAACCTCCCACCTCTGTATTTAGTAGTGTGAAGTTAGCTGTAGGAAAGGTTTTTACTGTGGTTATCTTGGGTGGGGGAGATGGTTGGGTGTGGAAATCATCAGTGAATAGTTCATGGTCAGATCTAACCAGTGACCAGTTTACCTCTGCTGTGGTGCACCTGTCACACATGTTGGTGATTACCACTTTTAGTATGTGTCCCCCACTGGTTAGGGAGTTTACCATCTGATACAGGGCATTTGAGGTGATAAATTCCAGAAAGAACTGGGCCTGGAAGTGAATACTCGAGTAGGTTTCTCAGTTAATGGTAGGGTAGTTGAAATCGACCAATACCAGGGTGTTCGGAAGGACTGTCATGTTTTCCACTGTCTCCAGGTAGGTGGAGTGGTGGTCCTGGGTCATGGAGGGTGCTCTGTAGCAGGCCACAGTTTGCATTGCAGTTGTGGCTGATGTTAGCTGCACATGGATGATCTCGGAGGTATCATGCTGCCCCTCTAACCTGGAGGTGCAGGTATCCCTGATGAATATGGATAGACCCCTCCATGTCTGTGTCAGTCCATGTTCTGTGGCCAAAATGTGTGGTATGGGTTGTAGTCCAGTAGTGCTGGTGTGCTCTCAGGAACCTTAAAACAGGTTTCAGTTACTGCACAGATATTGACGTTGTCCATACTGAGGAGTGCATGCATTTTGTGATTACAACTCCCGGCGTTGAGTAGCATAACCCTAATTGATTTTGCTATTGTGCTGTTTACGAAGGTGGGATTCACCTGTGAGACATGCCTAAAAAAGGCACCATGGGAGCGCCATTAGCCTTGGCCAGTATTTGAAAGCATAAGGCTGACACATGCAAGCCGGTATCGTATTGTTGCATGCATGTTTCCCATCTGTGCTTGTTTTTCATCTTTCATGTAGGTAACCTATTGGTAAGCAATAGAAAGCCTTAAACTGATACAAGTCTTCTAGCTTCCAAGATAGGCTTTTGGAGTGATTAAGTATCAGTGTTCTGTATGTTCTTGCTGTACTTAACTGTTTTCTGACTACATGGTGATTTTTCACTGTATATTGTGATCTGAAAGTTCTGTTTATTCACATATTATTTATGTGATGGCCTGCACTTTAGAGGTTCACAGACAGGTAGTAGGCTATCTGCCCAAGGGCATTTAAAAGCATAGCTACAGTGTGTTGGCTTTCTCTGCACCATTGATGAAGGAACTGAGCCTCTGTCAAGCATAACCAATGAAGTTATTCCAGGCAGAGTTGCCAGAAGCTGTTGAAGACTGGGGTGGCGGAGGGTGATAGGGCACTTAGTGATCTAAAAAGGGCATGTTAGCGTGAAAAATCAACACCATTCAATTTCCCCAACAGGTCTTGCAGCTAAAAAACTGGAGGGGCTCCCCCTTCCCCTGGCTGTATGGTTCTGGGATACATGATCCCAGGGGTGTATATTTTGTTACCCATTCACACATCATGGTGTCAGTGAGGGGCTATGCCTAATGTAGTTAGGAATTTAATTTATAGTCTCTCATTTCATTTGTTATGTTTTGATTTTAAGAGTAAGTGAAGCTCAGTGGGTTTGGGCGCCTCCGCCCTTTGCTTAGCCTAGCTTACACATAGAAATCATCTAAATAGGAAATAGGCAGAAGCAACATTAATGTCAATAGTGTAAAGGTTACAGCATTTGCATAGTATCTGTGCATTTGTGGTTCAAATCCCAATAAAGTCAGAGATGTCTTTCATGTTAAAAAGTATACCTTAACCACAGCTTGCATATTTAGGTAATGCTCTTCAGTTAATGTCAATAGTGTAAAGGTTACAGCATTCGCATAGTATCTGTGCATTTGTGGTTCAAATCCCAATAAAGTCAGAGATGTTTTTCCTGTTAAAAAGTATACCTTAATCACAGCTTGCATATTTAGGTAGCATTCTTCAGTATAATAAACATTTGAAACACCCATATAAACCCATGTCTGCCGGAGAGTAAGGTCAACAGAGACTGTAATGTTATGTAAGCACATAATGAGATGTTACTTCACTGAAATGTATATATCCTGAGTAGTTAGCAAATGTAGCCGTGTTTGCGCGCACATGTTATACGTTTTTAAATTTTGTTTAACCGTGTGTAACTGCTGTTTTAATGTTACACAAACACTTTTAAACATGCTTACAACTGCCTAAACGAGCTTTAATCAGGAGTAAAAAACATTTTGAAAGCATCGCAGGTCTTGAACCATGGACCATGCACACCATAGTCATGGAACTTACCACTAAGCCATCTGAGCTGTATATGTGTTTCATGGTCTTTAGACTACACCTTTTACTATAGGCATTCCACAGTGTTGACCACAAATGGGACAGTCACTTTGTGTACATATGTACAGCACATTGTAATGTACTGTAGTTTGTGAATCAACATATACAAGTCTTCATATGTATAATTGTTAAAAATTAAGGCAAAAAAATATATATATATATATATATATATATATATATATATATATGTCAGTGATGTCTGCACACACACACACACACACACACACACACACACACACACACATATATATATATATATATATATATATATACAGTTACATCTATAGCCATATATATAAACATCTTTGAACACACTTCGTGACACAGAAGCAATCCAAAGGAACTGAAGTGTACACAAAACACATGCTGCTCTGGTATTATAACTCAATATTAACATAATTCACCATAGATGGGATGGTCGTTGTGTATGTGGAGATTGGGGTGGGGAGGAATGATGGGTAATGAAATCATGCATCAAGGAGGGCCTGGGTTGGATGTTCAATAAGTGAACTGGAGGGGTATACATGGAGTATGGGGACAATATAAAAAGGACACAAAACAAGAACCTTTCTCATTCATAATACACCCTGTCATGTCACATTGCAACACCTAATTTCACAAACATATGAATATTAACATGTATCAGACATATGTACACCAACTGACTGTCACATTTGTTTTCAGTAGTGAGGAATGCCTGTAGTAAAATGTATATTTTAAACACCATAACATTTGTACATATTTCAGATGCCTTAGTGGTAAAGTCAGTGACTGTGGTGTTCATGGTCTCAGGTGCAAGGGCTGTTAAGTTATTTTGAAGGCCAGAATAAGGGCTGTTGGATGCAGGTGGATTAAAGCACTCTTAACCAGTTGTAAGCGGGTTTCCACGGGTTTGCGTGATGGTAAGCAGTGCTGAAACACGGTGAACGGAGAAGCACTTCACAGGTTTAACCTTTGCTTACCGTCAAGCAGACCACAGGCAAACTTGCTTACAGCTGCTTAAATGTGCATTAATCACACTTTCCCTACCAGTGCCTGTTCTTAGAGGTAAAATAATAACCACTTCCAGGATAAGAACACACAAAAATGTACACCATCCTCAGAGTAACCTACTAGTAAGCTACTTGGGATGTACCTATGCCAGTTGTGTATTCAGACAGGTTAAAACACAAAAGGGAGGGTTGTGTGGAAATAGGATAAACCACCATGTACTTAATGAAAGGTGCATGCTATATATATATATATATATATATATATATATATATATATATATATATAGAGAGAGAGAGAGAGAGAAAGAGATATATAGATACATGTTGATATATAGAGATATACATATATGTAGATATATAGATAGGTTAAAAACATCTACACGTCTATGGAGGTACATATAAACGTATGTAATAATATATATTACATATCTATAGCTACATCTATATACATATATATATATATATCTATATATATAGATATATATATATATATATATATATATATATATATATATATATATATATATATATATATATATACATACATGTGCGTATACAGCACATCTGAAGTGTTCAAATCTGAGTATAACATAGACCCTAGCAATCACACATTCTGCCACCCCCAAACAATATGAACATAACATATGAAGAGTATATGCCAATACACTATTACAAATATGTTCTATGGACATGAGCCAAATAGGGTGAGTCACCAACACAACTACAATGACTGCAAATATCCGTGACAGAAATACACAGACATCTTTCATTTAGCAAAACTTTATTACATTCAGATGTATTGCCAAAATGATTCAAGGACTAATATTACCTGCATGCTATACAGGAAGCATTTAACAGTTCCTTAATGAATCAGCCTGCAATTACCATAGTATTAGTCCACTAAGGGATAGGTGTTCACTGAGGGAAAGAAGACCCACACACATATAGAATATGTATGAAAGCAGTTCCTACACACATGCATCTGCTATGTACATCCACTAACATCTCCCCCACACCCAAACTAATTACAACAATACACACTGTCATACCATAACCAATTATTCACCCACTGTACGACATTTGCAGAAACCTTGACATACCTGGACAGAGACAAAATAACATGGCCCTATGTGAAATAGTTGCTGTTATAGAATGGAACAGCTGCTGATGTTACAAGGTTTGTTTGAACTAATCCTGTTTCAGTGGGTTGAAAAGTAATTACACCAGGAAGTGTTACCAATTACTGATTATCAGTACAGTACGATACACATTTACACCAAACTAAAGATGTAAATGATGGGGTGGCTAAGACTCTTGCCACCCCTATAGTGCCTTTTTTAGGCAAGGCTCAAATGACAAATTCACCACCGTAACCGGTACAAGCAAGCAAAATCTGAGGGTAATGCTACTCAGTGCTAGAAGTCTAAACCTCAAAATGCACTCACTCGAGGCACTCCTTAAAATGGAGAACATTGACATCTGTGCAGTGACAGAGACCTGGTTCAAAGCTCCAGAGAGCACCCCTGCATTACCAGGCTTCAATTCATACCACACCTTTAGGCCACCTAACCCAGAAAGAAGCACTAAAGGCGGAGGCGTGTCCATATTCATTAAGGATATACACACCTCCAGGCTAGTTGCACAGCATAATGCATCCGAGATTATCCAAGTGCAACTAACTCTGGGCAAGACCGCAATCCAAATTGTAGCTTGCTACAGACCCCCACCATGCCCCAGGATTCACATTCCTAATTTCTTGATACACTGGAAAGTATTAGGGTACAACCCAACACCCTAATGATGGGCGATTTCAACTACCCCACCATTAACTGGGAAAACTACTCATGTACCAACTCTTTTGCTCAACGTTTTCTAGAATTCATAAATTCCAATGCCTCGGATCAACCTATTCACACCCCCACCAGGGGCAGCAATATCCTAGACCTGGTCATCACCAACATGGGAAACCGGTGTTCCACACCAGAGGTCAATTCCTCGTTGGTCAGATCCACCACAAGCTAATCAGCCTAGACATCCACATCCCACCCCAGCCCCAATTAGGGAAACCACCGTAAAAACTTCTCAAAAGCCAACTTCACACTTCTTAAGACAGAAGTGGCAAACTTCATGACACCCATGCAGATGGACAATAGAGGTATGACTGCCGAATCCTACACAAATGCACTTTATAAGCACTTACACGAGTGCATGGATCATGCTATCCCTAATAGAACCAAGATGTTATCCTCCAAAAAAAGGAAGCCAATCTGGTGGTCCTCTGCCATAAACAAACTCTACAACAGATGAAAGAAACTGTTGCAAAAAAGAGTAAAATCCCATGACTGGGGGAACTCCCTGGTCAACCTTGGTAAGAAACTGAGATCCCTCATAAAATCCTCCAAAGCTAGTTATGAAAACAAAATTGCCACTGACTCTAAAGACAACCACAAATCATTCTATAGCTATGTCAAGAATCTAAATGGGAACACTCAGATATGCTCTGAGTTACAGCATAATGGCACTAAATATATAGAACCAACTGATATTGCCAACATCCTAGCAGATAGGTTCAGTGCTAACTTTCCCCCCCTCTCACCCCCTAGAGGGCCCATCTCTATACTGGAAGAATGCAAAGTTCCTATAATCACGGCTGCACAGGTAAAAAACACACTCTCCAAAGCCAAGAACACAGCATCCATGGGACCTGACAATATCCCAGGCTGCGTTCTACATGAACTACAGAATGAACTGGCACCCTACCTAAGTACCATGTTCAATCATAGCCTCACCTCAGGCTTTGTACCCACTGAATGGTGCACCGTGACAGTTATCCCACTCCACAAAGGAGGAGCTACGATGGACCCTGGGAACTACCACCCCATTAGCCTGTCAAGCCTGGTCTGCAAGGCCATGGAACGTATCATCATGGAACTCATAAACAAAGACATTGGTAATCTCCAAACTCTGGACCCTACTCAATTTGTATTTGTAAAAGGCAGATCATGTCTCCTAAACCTGATTAACCTCTTTGAAGCAGTCACCAAAGCCATAGATGATGGTAAAATGGTTCACACAGCTTATCTAGATCTCGCCAAGGCTTTCGACACCATCCCCCACTCTGGAATTATAGATAAGCTCACTAAACTAGGTATAAATCCCTATGTCATAAGATGGGTTGCCAACTGGCTCACAGACAGAACCCACACTGTGAAAGTAGTGGATTCCAAATCCGACATCAGACCAGTGACAAGTGGAGTACCACAGAGTTCAGTCCTGGGTCCTTTCCTGTTTGGCATCTACTTCTCTGAAGTGCAGGTCAACACAGAAGGTCTTTGGCTAACAAAGTTTGCAGATGACTGCAAACTAGCAGCCATAACTGAAACTCCTAACAATGTGGACAAACTACAAAAGGGCCTCACTGAGACAGATACCTGGTGTCAAAGCTATGGCCTGAAGCTCAATGCCAAAAAGTGTATTGTCATCCCCTTTGGTAAAAACTCTGTACCCATGAACTACCACATAGCTGGTAGTCTACTTAATGCCGAAAATGTGATAAGAGACCTTGGGACACAGGTGGACAGTAGTCTCTCCTTTGATAATCACATTGCCACAGTGGTCAGGAAATCCTTCTATGTGGCTCATCTCATCACAAAAGGATTCTCATCCAGAAAAAAAGAGGTCATTGTTCCCCTCTACTCATCACTCATTAGACCCATTATAGAGTACAATGCCCTTTTGGTATGTACCTCACAAGACATCTACAACAACTGGAAAGACCACAGAAATACCTCACAAAGAGGATTAATGGCCTCAAACTGATGCCCTATGCAGACCGTCTCAAAAAGACTACAGCTTTACTCCATCGCATATCGCCTACTCAGGGGCGATCTCTGCCTAACATACAAAGCTATGTCAAACCCAGAGTTGGTGGACATGCTCCACTTAAAGAAATCCCAATCCCTCCAAGCTACATGCTCTAGGGACCTTAACCTTGTCACCACCATAAACAGAACATGTTGGAGGGATAGATTCCTGTCCCAGAAACTTCCCATACTCTGGAACAGACTACCTAACTATGTCAAACAGAGCTCCTCATTAGCACTCTTCAAGAAAAATCTTGATGATTGGATGGGAAATGGGAAATTCACCCCGGGGATCACTTCTGTGGCTCTGCTCAACAGGGGCATAGGAAAATAATTTTCTTGGGTGTCGAAAGCCAGGGTACATTTTTTGGCTAGGCTTGTATGGGCCTTAGGGCCGATAGCCTAGTACCTACCTATGAACCTATGAACCTATGTCTGGTGAGCACACTGCAAATCCCCTAACATAATATGCATAGCTATACAGCCTTGAGCTGGTCAAACATCCTGGCCAGACTGAAACATATGCAGACGTATTAATTGCAGACAAACCCTGCACAAGTAGCAATGTTCAGAAATATAACAGCAGTACTCACATTTAGACCAAATCCTCTAGGCATTACACACAATATATTTGCATTTGTCTCCATACAGCTGTTGCAATAGATTTCAGACAACACTTCCAGGCTGTCTTCCTCACAAGTAAGAAAAAGAGACAGCGCCTAAGTGGAGTACTTAATTATACTCCACTGTTGCCATGGTATTGGCTAATGGAGTAGCTGCACAGCCGATGTGTATGTAATTAACTACATTGGAACACCAACTGGTGATCAGGATAGCACGTTACTGATCTCTAACTATAAAAGGATGCCCTGTCACACATTCAAATCATCTGTATATACCAGCAGAACAGTACAAAATGCCCAACAGAAGATTGAAACACAAACCGAAAAAGATTAAAATACCAGTCAATAACACCTCCAATTACCAAGAAGGTATGTATAACATTTAGTATGTCTATATATGTAGTATCTGTTCTGTAATAATTACAGTGTAATTAATGCATATAGTGGAAATAGCTATCTTGTAGTGATGTATTGTTGAGCAGTAGTAATGCTTGTAGTATTCTATGTGTGTACTGGTGTAGATCATAAGGCAAACTCCTCATACACCACAAGGGATGATTCACCAATTCTTTTCCAGCCACTGTCAGTGCCAGGGTTGGTCCAACAAGTATGTGCTATAACAGGGGATAGTATATGTTGATCTATTGTAACAATAGACATATGTATGGGTGTATTAGTGAGATGAACATGTCAAAGGTGGGCTTACTGTGCAAATATGATTTGCATTGTGAGATAGTGTGCCAATAACTTGTAATGTACAGTATTCTAGGCAGATCTGTATTCCATTTTACATAGCATTTATGTTATGTTATGCAAACATTAGTTATGTTTATTGGCAATTACAATACTCAATAACAGGATACATATGAATTGTAGTCATCTGACAGCTTAGCAGCATGATAGCAAAGAAAATTGGAAGAGCTGGGTAGCTATCCATGCACATAAGACAGGTAATATCCACCTCTCTAGTATCGTTTGCAAGCAATAACAGCTGTGCATGTGTACATGTTATGCAAATGTGTAGTGACCCTTGTTACAGGGCTGGGCCAAATGGCTATGTGCACACCTACATAGAGTGGATATTGAGAGAAGAGACACACTGGATGAACATTCAGGTTTGTGTAGCCTAATCTCTCATTGCAGCCTAACAGTCACTTGCAAATACTGTATGTAAGGTTGTGCACAGTACTGGTAATGAAACAAGTTGCATATCATCTTTGACACCAGTGTAACATCTGCAGTAGGAGTGTAAGATGTAGGAGACTGCTGCCCATGTGTAATTGCTGCTTCATAGGTGATGGCTTACACTATCTGATTATATCCTGATCATGTTGATAGTGGCAGCAGAGTCTATTGATACTTGACTCTATTTGGGGAGTGGGTGTCTGTGCCCAACAAAGCTCATGGTTCTGGTGGATACGTGAGTATATACCCAGAAAAGGGACCTATTGACACTTGCATAATCTGTAATCAACTATCAGGATGTGATGTGCTCCTCAGATGAGGATTGCTGCTAAAGGTGGCTATTATGTTTCTGTAATAGCCAGTGTTGTCACGTCCATAACACAAATATTTACGTGTGAGCATCACTGTCTAAAACATCTTCATAAGCAATAAGTAAACTAAATACAGTACTTGGTACTTGTAGTACTGAATGCTCATACAGGCATGTTCACTAGTCAGCTACTGGTGTTTACTAATGTCAGCTTTGTGTACATGGCCATCTGGGGGGAATGTAATCTCTATGCCATGTACACTGCCAAACCCACCTAACACCACACTCCACACATTGTCTGGGATGCAGCTACAGGGGTAAGCTGGAAGGCAGTCCAGTATACAGCCATGACTGGACTGGACAGTCATGAGGTGTAGGTTAACACATGCATCTCATCACCACAACCAACACATACCCTTACCAGAACACATACCACCAGAAATCACACACATTCACAGAGGCTTCTAAGTATCTGGCCAAGCAAGAGACCTCCCAAGCTGGAATAGACAGACAACATAATACACAAATTGTATGACATAGTTTGCAAAATTGTGCCACCCCTCAGAACACGTGGCCAAAAACATGTCCAACAGTACTCATTTGTGAATGCAAACTCTAGCACTATGTTACACACCAAGCTATACAAGGGCAAACATACTGTCAGCTGCCTGTCTGCCATGTTTAGCTACATACCCTTACACTCAGACCACCTTTTGAAATATACATATGGCTCTGGCATATTCCATGTTGTTGTGCAGGACCTGTGATGCAGTAGCCTGGACTGCATGGAAACACACATGTAGTTACTGTCAGGTCTTGTAGCCCATGCAGTTATGTCCCAAGGCCTGGGTAGCATTCTACCATTGGCCAGAATGATACTGCAGTACAGGGACAAAAGGATTGTATTCCACAATTGTCTAATGTACTGGTGTAATTCAAAGGGTATCCAGTATCACTCTGCCTGGGATAACATGGTTGACAGACCATGATGCTTTGCCAGACAGGGCCTGCATCTGTCATCCCTGGGAATCTGGATACTGGCTAGTGCCTTCATCATGCAATGTTCAAGTGAAAGTACACTGCTGAACACAGGGACAGCCAAGCAATAAACTGCGGGTCTTGCAACTCAATGATACATTTCAGAAACTCAATATGGACTTACGTCAATCCTTAACATGGAGAACATATCTGTGCAGTGACTGTGATATGGTTTATGCCAAAGTGGAATAAGAATCAAATTTGCACCTTGTGACAGATCACCCACCATGCCTCAGAATTCCCAACTGTCATATTGTGCTGCAATGAGGAATATTATGTTTGAGACAGAAAACCATAATAATGGCTACTCTCAACTATCCCATTATGAACTGGGAAGACTCCTCATGTAACAACACCTGTGCTCAATGCATGTTGGATTTCATTGACCCCAATGACCTGGATCACCATAGTCACACAAACACGGCTAACAGTATGCTACACATAGTCAGTCTCCAGAGCCAATGCTATGCTTCTTAAGAGTGATGTGGTGACTGTCATGGCACCCATGCAGATGGACAATGCATGTGCAAATGCTGAATCCTACACAAATGCACTTTAAGCACTCACATAAGTGCAGTGATTGTGCCATTGAAACAGAACCAAGACTCCACCAAACACAAACAGGAAGGCAAACAGATGGTACCCTGCCTTACACTGTACCACAGAAGGTAGTAACTGTTGCAAGAGTGAACACACATGAGTGGAGATGATCCCTGGTCAGCCTCAGTAAGATGCAGATACACCATATAAAACCACACAAAGCTACTGTGAAACTAATCAGCCACATATTATGAGGCCAGCCACAGAGCATTCTATAGCTGTGTCATGAATCATAATGGCAACAACAAGACCTGCCGTGCTTCACAGCACTATGGCATGAGAAGTACTGCACCTACAGAAATAGCACTTGTTCATCCAGGTAGGGTCTTGGATAACTTAAACCCACTCTCACCTCCCCCCCAACAGGTACACATATTTATATATCCATGTACACTACAGAGCCCCTGTAATAACAACTATGCAGGTACAAGCTGCACTCTCTAAAGCCATACATACAGCTTGCATGGAACCTGTCAACATCCCAGGGTGTATTTTACACAAATGTCAGAACAATTTGCTCTCCACATAGATATCATGTTCAATCATAGCTTCATGTTAGGCTGTGTACACACTGAATGGTGCACAGCAAAAGTTATCACACCCCACAAAGGGGGAGTCACCACTGATAATGGGGAATAGTGCACTACTACTCTGCTGAGTCTGGTCTGTAAGGCCATGTACCTTGATCAACTTATTTGATATAGTCAGTACAGATGTAGATGACAGTAAGATTGATTCACACAGCATATCATGACCTTGCCAGGTCTTAAAATACCATCACCCATGCTGTGTTCCAGCTACAACTCGGTAAACTAGGTGTATATTCCTATGTCACAGAATTGGTTGGCAACTGGACTGCTGGCAGAACCAGCACTACAGAAGGTGTCTGACTAATACACGCACATCAAACCAGTGCCAGCTACAGTAATACAGGGTTCATTCCTGGCGCTCCCCCTCTTTATTATCTATACCATACAGACTAACACAGAAGTCAACTGCCTATTGAAGTTTGCAAATGACTATGAGCTAGGAGCAATAGTTGACTCAATGAGTGCTGTAGGCAACATACAGAAGAGCCTTTGTAAGTCAGATGTGTGGTGTGTGACATATGGCCACAATCTGACAGCTAAGTATTGCATTGACATCCCCTATGTTAAAAACCCTGTACCCATGAACTACCACCTAGGCAGCGGAAAACATAATGGAAACTGTGTATATATGGGATGCAGCTGGACAGTAGTCTTTCCTTTGATAGTCACTTCACCACATCAGTCAGGTAGTCATAATTGGCATCCCTAATCATGACAGAGGGCCATCCATGAATATAGAGATCATTGTTCATCCATACTCAACACTCAAGTGACCCATAATAGATCACATATTTCCTTTAAGGGTTATTGCCCATGTTCAGATGGCCTACACTGGCCTTTCCAAACACTAGCTCAACTATGTAGCATGATGCCTACCCTGAATAAAGCCATGTCCAACCCAGAGATGTTGGACATGCTACACTCACACATCCTGATTTCAAATAAACACATACTTCATGGACATCCACCTGTTTAGTACAAGGATCATAACATGCCTGACAGATCCCTGTCCCATACACTTTACATACTCCTGTCATACTATGCATTCCTGTCCAGCAAAGCTGCACATTGCCCCTGTTTGAGACATGGTGTGATGACCGCATGGCAAATATATCAGTAACCCTGTGAATCAGTTCTATGGCACTGCTTGAACTGGGCACTGAAAGCTACCTGTCTGTTGGCCACAGCTAGGTAACCTTTCAGCCTAGGCTTATAAATGGCCCAGGGCATATAGCCTGCTAGTTTACTATGACCATACATGCTATAGTTGATATCCAACCCTGCAAATACCATCAAGCTAGCCATTGTCCCATGTGTTTCACATGTGCAACACAGGTAATACATGGCAGGATGCTATACTGCTGTACAGTGCCATGTAGATGTATATGGCAAAACACATACACGTAAAACTTTCCGTGAGCACGTCTGCAGGGTCACAGGTCATGTCCCTTAAGGCTATGTATGACTATATATGTGACATATACACAGCATTATGGTCTCTTGCATTAATGTGCTGATAGGTAAAGACACCAGTACAGGCAAACAGACATGCCCACATCAAGAAAACATCCACATCATTTGACATACACATATATGGTGATAACATCAAATCACTAAGTGTCAAATGTATGTGAATTAAACATGTCAGTGTTAGTGTCATGCAGATTTGCAAATACATAGTTGTAATCATAATAAATGTGATACACATGTATGTGCAGCTGTACCTCTGTACTTCTCTGTGAGTTACTGAGACCTGTCGCCATCATTATGTCTTCCAGGTATGCCATGTCCCAGGCTCCAACCATACACCCACTTGGAGGATGAGGTCCTCATTCCATACCTCCTTGACAACCATGAAACACTCTTCAGCCATGTGTCATAGGACGCACAGTAGAGGGATGCCCAGTGGGAAGAACTTCACAGGAGGATAAATGATGTTGATGGCCAGAATCACACCTATCAGCAGGTGTGCCAACACTGCACCGACCTCATTAGATGGGCAAAACAGCGTGCAAATGCAATCGCGAGGGAACAAGCTGCAACAGGTGGGGGGGCTACTCACTCAGCCCCCACTCACATGTACCGACCAACCTCGGGACACCTGCAGAACTCCATCCACAAGTGTTAGCTGGAATTGTGGAAGTGGGTGTCTCACAACCAGTGAGCCGGGCATTGCTTGGTAAGTCACTACTGCATATAGAACGCAACTATAGTTCATATAGTTACATGTGTTACTGTACAATATTTACTGTAACATCATATGCAAGGCATGTATCCACACATGCCACATACTATAGTTTGCTACTCTATGTATGCACAGATGTGCATACTCTATAGTATAGTCTATTGTACTGGCCTATGTGCTAACATGCACATTGCACCCTGTAGCTATCACACAAGTGTGGATAATAATCTTACTGCTGTGACACTCCTATTTAGGCACCTCTGGCATTTTGCAGTGACAGCAGCCTGTTGCAGGTGAGATTGTTATTATTTATCAGGCTTGATCATATTAATTGCATGCTATCTGCCATGTGGCCATTTAACACACGTACACATAATGTATGGTGGCATGACTGTCACACAATGTCATGTGCTATCTGACATGTCCATGACATTTTGTGGGCTGACTGCAACACTGGTTAACTGTCCTGCAAAACATATCTCTCATCCCACACATACCACCCTTTGTCTGCATAACCCAGTCCTCAGTGGAGCATATGATATCTATGGGTGTATGTCATATGGGACAACACTGACATGTGGAATAGATGCCCATCACAACCATTGGAAAAAAACATGTTTACACATGGCCATGGAGGATGGCCAGAGACATGAAGCAACACACACAGTAGAAGGGATGCACATGTGTGTACACCCTGTTGCACATTGGCTCAACACAATACAACTATGGCCTTTGTGTAATGGTGATATTGTAGATGTGACACACTAAACATCAAACAGGCCTGTGCACAGCTTGTGTAGGCATGACATCAAACCACCACATAACATGCCTTGAACATCTTGAGTGCATCATGACATGAAAGCTTTCCTCTATACAGTATCCAAATACATACATGTGTTGCACAATATACACATACAACCACATCAAGCACAGATACAGTGCATTCACCTTGCTGGTGTCAGACATCACTGTCATGCTTGCTCCTCATGTGTGTGAGGTACACAGATGGCATGTGGGACATGGAGTACTGCTAGGTTAGCCATGTTTGGGCATAGTTGCCAGGCATCAGCAATATGGTTGCAGATGTGCAGGGGTCTCATCTGTATACCCTTCAGTGACCTGTGCCACACATTCCACATTAGGGTTTAGTGTGTATACACCTCAGTGATGTGGGTCACATTCCACATTAGATATGCATTGTATCTGAACACAGTTATGGCTATGAACTGTGTCTGTAACTCACTGTGTAGCAATAGTGAAGCTACATGATCCCCTGCAATGGCAATGCACATCAGCTCAATGTGCAGTATGTCACTGTATATCTGTAGGGCGGACTGACAACATTGCGTTAGCTGAAGGTCCATGTTAGTATAACACGTCCCTGCATTGGGACACCATTACCTCACTGTATATTTGAAAGGACACCATCATGTTAAAAATGTATGCATGTCATTCAACACGTCAGCAAAAGATATGTCATACTACATGTGATTTGCAAGTTCATATGCCACACATCAGGCTGGTGTACTGTTAACCTGTGCTGGTCTATGGCACCATTGCAAAGTAGAGACAGCCATGTCAAACATGTGTGTACAGCCACATGCACATTGTCTGTAGACTCAGCACAGGGGTAAGCAGAATAATGTTGAACAGACATGCACTGCTGTGGGGGAGATATGCAAGCTAGGGCTCAGGCAAACATAGTATTCACTGAACACACCCTACTGCTCATGTCCTCATCACACATAGGGGCAGTGGCCAACCAAAAGCATCAGTGGCAGATGTACACATGTCAGTGATGGTCTGTTAAAATGTGGGGTATGTTGCACAAAACAGGGCAGTGTGGTGCAATGGTGCATAGTGCATGCATTGTGTTGCAGGTTTGGGGCATGACCTACTAACACAAATGGTGCAACACAGAGATGTATGCTAACTACTACTATAATTGTGTAAGGTGCATGCCTTCTGCTATAACACATGCATGCTGTTGTGAGCAACACAGGGATTTATAACTAGCGCTATAATTGTCTAAGCTGAATGCCTTCTGCCATATCACATGGATGCCGCATGCCGTTGGGTGACAAATCATGTGTCTCTGTCTCTGTCTGTCTGTGTGTCTGTCTGTATGTCTGTGTGTCTGTACTGTGCTGCATAACGTGTAATGTACAGTTCTTGTCTGCCCCTCACAGGTGTTGCTGTAGGTGCGTTGCCCTCCTGCGATCCACCTGATGTTAGTGTCCTCACAGACTCTAGCAGTGATGATGAAAGTATGATTGAGGCATAGGCAGTGTTGTCAGGGGCTGAATCTGTGCCATTGGATGAAATTCCACCTGTATCCCCCTCATCCCCGCACACAGTTCTCATGCCTACACATACCCCATCACCAGTGGCCATAAAGGAAGGACAGTTGGTGAGTGGTAGCATGGAACAGGAATGTGTGGAGACTACGGAAGGTGTGCCTGCACACCATGATCCCAGCCAACTGACTGGTGATGTCCCACACAGGCATGTGCCCAGGGCTGCTCGTAGGAGGACTTCTGGCCATCATGCCCCTGCAAGACATAGCACATCAGCTGGTGTCACCAGACACATGTTTCAGGCTGTAATGGAGGCACAGGCACATGCTGAACTGCACAACAGAGAAGGTCTGAGGCTTTCAGAGGTCTGCTGTCCATTCTTTAACTGACAACATCCAGGCAATTGTAAATGCTCAACATAATCTTGCAGATGTTTTGGATAGACAATTGGGTGACATGGTTGGAGTCCTTGACCTTGGCATGTCAATTCTTGAGTGAGGAATGTCTGTGCTGGAACATGTGGTGGGAGCGAGGCGTCATGCACGTGGACGTAGGCCAGCTACATCATCTGTTGAAGGTCTATGTGAACATGCTACATTACATGCCCGCTCCCATAGTGGTGGTAGCAGCAGCAGTTCAGCTGGTGCTGTGCTGTTCATACCAGGACACAGCAGGCCGCATGCACATGGTTCTGGATGGTCCCAAATGGTACATGGTTCCAGTGGACATTATCATCAGACAGTACCCAATCTGGACCTCTGCCTGGTAGTGCCCGTGCAACCCCTGGCAGGCGCAAGTCATGTGGCTGTGGCTGGACACCGTAAACTGTAAACCCTGCCCTGTACAGTCTGTCAATAATACCCCTTTGTAGGCCAGACACATGCCAAACCTGTGTGCAAACACACACACACACACACACACACACACACACACACACACACACACACACACACACACACACACACACCAGTAACAAATGTAGGGCACCTCAACACACACACACGCATAACATCCACACATGCCTAATGAAATAAAAGGCCCTAACCCACACAAATGATGTCATCCAATGGTGCAGCCTAGGCCTCTGGCAAACATTATTTTTTTTTTCAAAACACTTTTTATTGAATTTTCAGACATGAAATAAAAATACAACAACAACAGAATAAAAATACATATTGAAAGAAAAAAAAATGAAAAATTTGGAGATGTATATGTAACACAGCTTTGTATAATAAATGTTTATATCTCAATGCAGTTTGATAACATACAATAACTATCTACAGCTTATGCTAATATTGACCTAAGAATACATCAAAATGGATATAGATCTAAAATGAAACAAGTATATAAATATAAGGGAGACTGAGGTCTATGAATTCCACAAGGAGAGTAACCAACTATACACTATAAATAATATGTAACACCTTTTCTATAGCTTTGTTAATTTGTGCCGATTTCTTAGGACTTTTCACTATCATTTTCTGCGCACTAATATATGTACAGGCTAGGGTTTTGAAGTTATTCCAATTCAATTTGGTACGATCTAACCAATTTTGAGTGATATAAAGTTTTATGAGTGAGCATATGTATATTAGTACTTGTAAATCCAATTTGGAAAGATAAATATTTGGTATATGTAGTAGTGCAGTCTCCCAGGATAGGGTGGATTTATGACAACCCATTTTCTGTAAACGGACTTTTAGAGAAGTCCAAAGTTTATGTGAGTGATAGCAAGACCAAAAAATATGTAGAAGATCTGCATTAGGATGAGAACAACAAGAGCATGAGGCTGATTTATTAGTATCGAACTTATTAAGTTTGTAAGGAGTGACATATGCATTATTATTGATCATTAGTTGAGTGTAAAAGAGTTTTTTGAAAGGCGAGTATTCTAGTGTATTTTTAATAGCTGAGAGTTTCTGATCTATAGATATATGAGGGTTGTGTTTGTCCCAGTAATTGGAAAAGAGACAGAGTGTATTATGAGTTATCTGATTTATAAGATTATAAGATTTAGATAACATTTTCTCTGGAAGTGTAAGAACTTGTATAACCGTTTTGTAGTTAATGATATCTGTGTTGTTGACTGTGATGTATGGGAATTTAGCATTGACAACATCTCTCATTTGACGTAAAATGGTTGAATAGTTAGTATTAACCTTAAATATTTTGCGTATATTCGTGAGAGTTTCATTTTTGTATTGTATCAGATCCCAAGCTGTGAAATCTTTGAGCAGGGGAAAGCTTGAAAGATCAAAAGAAATGTCATCTAGATTAATATTAGGATTTAAATGGAGAGGTTGCATTAATTGAAATATATTTCCTAAATTGACAAGTTTTAACAGTTCTTGAAAAGCAAAAATTTTTTGTTTTAACGAGTTTAATATTTTTAGCTTATTCATGAGATCTAAAGAGAGAAAAGGGAGAGCAGATGGATTAATTTTTTTAGTTAAAATGTGCTGATACCACAATTTTGTCCAGATAGGATATTGATTATACTTCTCAGTATCTATATTCAAAACAGATAATAGTTTATTGGCCGAGATGATCAAATAATACAGATGAAAATTAGGAAGATTGAGTCCTCCCTTATTTTTAGGAGAGGTTAATTTACTGTAAGAAATTCTCACTGACTTGGGAAACCATAAGAAATTAGCCAGAACTTTATTAATTTTTAGAAAAAAAGATTTTGGAATCAACTGATCTACAGCATTAAATTGAAATAGTAATCTGGGGAGAATATTCATTTTTATTATTGCTGCTTTTGATAGAAGTGATAAATTAAGCAATTTCCATCTATTTAAATCAAGTATAATAGACACCAAGTTTTAGCTAGATTATTTTGAAATGTGGAGAGACCATTATGATTTATAAGAATCCCAAATATTTAAAATTCTGAACTATCTGAAAGATGGAGTCTGGAAACAAAATGATTTGTGAGCAAGTGGATTTATGGGGAGAATTTGTGTTTTTTGAATGTTAATTTGATATCCCGAGACCTCAGAGAATCTTTCAATAGAACCAATTAGTTTTGGAAGGTCAGAGCAAGGTGTTTGAAAATATATTACAAGATCATCTGCAAAAGCCGACAAACAAACTTTAGTATTTAGAATTCTAGGAATCTTGTGAAAAGTATTTTGGGTTATATATAATAACAAAGGCTCTAAATATAGATTGAATAAGAAAGGAGATAGCGGGCATCCTTGTTTCGTGCCATTAATAATCTTTATGTTTTTGGATACTTTCTTATTAATATAAAGAAAGGTATAAGAATTTTTATATAGAACTTTAATAAAGTCTATATAAGAAGATGGTATATTAAAGCAAAACATAATGTGAAAAGAAAATCCCAATTGACTCTATCAAAAGCCTTAGCAGCATCAAGGCTCAGTGCATACAGTGGGTTTGAATCTTTTTTAGTAAAGTATATAAGAGAGTCTATTGCCAAAGTATTATCCCATGAATGCCTGTGTGACATAAAGCCCGCTTGCTCCGAAGAAATCAAGAATGGTAAAACATTTTTTAGTCTAAAAGCAAGTAAAGAAGCTAGGATTTTGATATCAATGTTGATCAGGGAAATAGGTCTGTAATTATTTGGATCAGTTTTTTTTTATCCCTTTTCAAAATTAAAATGGTTTTTGAAGTGTTCCAATATAAGTCAGTTATACCATAAACCATTATATAATTAAAAATTTCAAAAAGAAGGGGTGAAAGCTCAGATGAGTAGGTTTTGAAGAATTCAGATGTAAAGCCATCTGGTCCCGGAGATTTACTAGTCTTAAGTCTATTAATGGCTTCTGATATTTCTTTAATAGTCAATGGGGCAGAAAGTGTATTCTTTTGTTGATCATTTAACCTAGGAAATTTAATAGAGGATGCAAAGTTCACAATATGTTGATTGCTCGTAGATTTGTTGTTTTTAGAATATATCTCTGAAAACAATGATGTAAAAAGCTGCATAATTTCCAAATCAGTATTATAGAGCTTATTATTATGTTTTAGTGACGAGATTCTAGGGAGGGATTGATTACCCTTAATTATTCTGGCTAACATTTTAGAAGGAACCTGTGCCCATTCAGAGTATGTAGCTAAGAACCTTTGTTCTGATATGGTAAGGTTATGTTGATGTAGAAGCAATAATTCTTTTTGGGAGTTTAACAATAGATCATATACAGAGGAATTAGGACACGTTCTGTATTGATTTTCCAGAGTCTGAATATTTGTTTTTAACTGTAATTCTTTATTTCTATATTGTTTTTTAAGATATGATGCCTTGTTAATTAATATACCTCTAAGGGTTGCCTTACATGCAGCCCATTGTATATCTAAAGGAATATCTGATTTACCTAGATTAATATATGTTTCTTTCAATATTTCAATTATTGAATTATGTGTGTCTTCATTTTTGAGTAAGTTATTATTGAGTGTCCAACTATTGTATACAGATGTATCTAATGTATTTAAAGCCAGACTAATTCCAAGAGATATTCTAGAATGGTCCGAAAAAAATCTGGGTTCAAGAGAATAGCTAATTTTCCTATTAGTAAGGAAGTTGGAAATAAGAAAAAAATCTAGTCTTGACCATGACTTGTAACATTTTGAGTAATATGTGAAAATGTCTTTTCTATCATATTGTGTTATGAGAGAGAAAGGATCTATGAGGTTGAGATCTAGTATTATTTCTTCCAAGGCAATAGAAGCTTGAAAGTTATACGAGGAGGATTTACTAGTACGATCAGTATCTGGATTAATAATAGCATTCCAATCCCCCCCTAGAATAAAATAATGGTCTTTAAAAGAGGAGAGAATATTGTAAATTTGTATAAAGAAGACATGTTGATGATCACAAGGGCCGTAAAGATTAAGAAATATAATTGGTTTATCAATATTGTGGAAACAAGAGACAATGTAACACCATCTTCCCTCCACATCACATTTCGTATCAGAAATAGTTCCCTGAAAATTATTTTTAATTATAATGGCCACTCCATTTGAATTTGTACTGTTACCAGCTGCTACTATCATCTTGATCCATTTCTTGTTTAATTCTTTATCGAAATCTTCTCTATTTAAGTGGGTCTCTTGCAAGAAACATATATTTGCCTGTGACTTAAATAGAAGATGAAATAGTAGGGATCTCTTATTTTTATTTTGTAGCCCTCTCACATTCCATGAGTCAATATTTAAGGTCATATAATTAAATAAAAATCAGAATATAACATATATTTAAGGTTTGGTAGAATGTATTTATAACTATAAACCTCATTTCTTTGTTTGTATTATAGTGTATCTTGATGTCTCCCAAAGAAATTATTTTAAAGACCCTATTATATTTCTTCCCAAATACCCCGGTGCCTAACCACCCACCCCCTACTAGAGAAGAAAAATATAAATGAATCAAATAATTGATTTTGGTTAACGTTAACAATTTCAATTGCATCAAATTAGCATAAAAAACTTCATATAAAAACTTAACTAAACAAAAACACATTTTTGTAATATCAAACATATCTACATAGCTAACTAAATTCAAGATGTCCAACATATTTAATCCCCACTCACGTATATAATATACGAGCTCTAATTTTAGGTAAAATATAAAACAGTTGAAAGAAATTCCTCAATATCACATTCTAAATATTAATATGAATTAAATTTATATAAATTACGATGTATGAGCAATATATGAAAGATATATTTAACATTATCCCATACATATGATACCTTCTGTAAAAACTAATATTGATTGTTTTAAGTATAAATAATATTTTGGTTGAGTAAGAAATATTTTATACATAGCCACTAGGTGAGTAAATTAAGCAAGTAATCATACATTAAGATACGTCATGTTACATTATAATGATATTGTGGATAACTATGTCAGTAAAATCTAGCACATAGCATAAACATATGAAATGTGATTCTAGAACCAGACGTGCCTGTACCTTAATAATAACATTTCAACTATCAATCCTCAAGTAAATAAATAAATAAAACAAAAAATATATAAATAATTATAGTACTATGAATTATATGTTGGAGAGATACTTTCTAAGCTAACAGATCCAGCATACATTTCCATGACTTTTTGTTTGTATGGAATTGTAACAAATTAATCATTTGGGGGAATGTGCCATATACAATATATCTTACTTGCTGAAATAGGTATAAGAGGTTAATTTTTAGATTAGCAAGAAATGTACACTGTAGTTCTCCTTTTATGCACAGATAAAGTTATACAACCAAAACATGTGGATCTGAATAGGAAGACAAAATTATTGTATTATACCTGTATATGCATCTATATCATTTTTCTGTTATCACAAAACCCAAAATATAAACATTAATCAAGTTGTCTATATATTTATATGTGAAAAATTCATTTACCTAAACTAGCCTTATGTTACTTCCTTGTTTATGCACTTTATATATGAAGAAACAAATTATTTTATCACTTATGGAAAAAAGAGAAAAAAAAAAAAAAACAGTTCATACTACTTAAAAATAATCTATTTATACACATTAAATGAAGGTTGTACCTTGAAAGTAACTGTAGCAGAACTATTTCCGAATCTGTGTAGGTTAATTCCTTCAGTTCTTCCTTAAAAGCATGTCCATGCTACAACAGTAAAGTATGCTGTTAGCTACGGATGATCAAAACGAAGCACACCTTCTTAGTTGAAGTATAAGACCATTGTGTAAGCCCAAATACCAAATAAAACAAAAAAAACTAAAAAAAAACATGTAGTTAAATGTATTTGAGCCTGAAAAAAGCTTCATACAATATCCTGTAATGAAACGGCATTTGCGAGTGTCCTCTGCGAGTGATGACATCACTGTTGGGCTCCGTAGCTTCCTAGAGGGTTCGTGGCAGAGTGAAACAACAGCTGATGAGGAAAACAGAAGATTTTCACTCTGTACAGGCTCGAGAGTCACAGAAACTCCCTCCAAAACACATGTAACTTAAATAAGACATTGTAGTTGTTTAAATTAAAAAAACAAGAAACAAGAACATGTATACTAATTCGCAAAGCCTGTGAGAATCTTCAAGGCTTGTTTAACTACAGAATTGGCATCATATTTCTGCAGGAAAATTTTGTATACCTTGAAATCAGCATCAATTTTCCTTTTTTATTTTACCACTTGTTTACTAAAGGAAAAAGAATATATTGTTCATATATAAATACTGTGCACACTCTTATCAAGAATAGTTTGAAAATATACATGACACATTCTGTTTACAGAAGCATATCATTTACATAAGGATAGTCACATATTTGTACCCAACAAATAAACAAAATGTTAGGAAGCTGATTCCGGAAGCTTTTTGAATACTTTAAGAAAAATATCTTTTTTGCCTTAGGATCAGAACACACAAATCTTTTTTCATTAAATGTAAAAGACAAGGTATTTGGATAAGACATACGAAATCTTATCCCTCTTTTTATCAAGTCTGCACAGTAAGGAGAAAGTTTCTGTCTATTTAGTTTTATTTGAGAAGGAAGATCCTGTGAGAATGATAATTTATGAGATCTCCATATAAACTGTTTTTTACTTTTGGCTGCTTGCAGAATTTGAAAAGTGTCTTGGAAATTTAATAATTTAGTATATATAATCCTTGGTGAAGAAATATCTTGACTTGTAATGCGTAAAGCTCTGTGTGCTCTCTCTACAATTATATTTTTGAGGATGTTTCACAGTTTAACAGTGCTTCAAAATACTTTTGTCACAGATAACAAATCTTTGTTATCATAAGTTTCTGGTAAACCACGAATAATAATGTTGTTTCTGCGACTCCTGGCTTCTAAATCAATCAATTTGGCTTGCATTTCAGAAATAGCTTTATCTTTAGACTTTAAATCACTTTCCAGTGTATCAATTTTTATCTCTAAAGCAGAGTTTCTATTTTCAATAGTGTCCATTCTGTCATTTATTTGCTTTAAAGTTTTACTAAAGTCAACAAATTGTTCTGAGAAGTTTTGAATGGCACTTTGTATAGGTTTTAATGCTAGTTTTAATTCATCTAAATAAAAGTTTGAGTCATTCAAGTCTTTGCTACTTACTTTTGAAGCTTCAGGAGATTGTTTAGATGTTCTCAATCTTTTTGAGCTGGTATCTTTTTCAGGTGAGAGCACTGAAGAAAATTTGGCCTTCGTAGATTGGATCTCCATGGAGTCAGATTTAGTAGCCATACCCAGAAATAGGATGTTGAAAGCAGAGTGCTAGGTTCCAGGAAGATTCTGAAGCAGCAGGCAGCCAGATCAGATAACTCCACAAACTGTTCTGAGGTAAAAAATGTCCCAAAATAAAATTTCCAAAGTTGACAATATTCCAGATGTATGTAAAAAGATTTATAAAATCTTTTTATGAAAAAAACTGAGGAAAAATATTGATACAGAGTTGTAAAAAAATGAAGATGTTAAAAATCTGTGAGGAGCTCAAAGAGTAGGGACCAGTCTAGTCGGCAGCCATCTTGGAATCCGGCAAGCATTATCACCCTGTGTATATGATGATGCCTGTAATGCATCCCTGTCATCCACACCATCGGTGCAGAGACATGCTCATATGGTCTGATGCACAGGGTGAGCATACTAGGAAGACAATTGTAGATTACCATTGTTGAGTAGTGTTGACAGGCAGCAGACATAACATGTACTACAGTTTTAGAATGTATTTTATACTTCTGACAGTATGTATCATGTGTAACAACAGTAACTGCATGTTGAACTTGATATTATGCCTTCCTCTTTCAGGTGTAATTGCATGTGCCAGGGGATGTCAGTGTTTGCGGTTAGTGTCCCATATGTAAATGTAGACTACTTATAGATCTGTATGACAATACCTGCATGCACTTTGTAGCTTCCACATCACAATTATAATCTCCCAAGTTGCAAACATGTTTACTGATCTAATGATCCAAGAGCATGATAGTTGTGTAGTAAGCTACTGTGGCCAGAGCTGTCACATCCATAGTGGGTGACATCACAGGTATAGTTACCTGGAGAGGGGGAGGAGGTAAAAGAGTGATTTAGCAGATGACAAGGGTAAAGTCCAGTGGAAAAAGTGGTTTCTCATTGGGAAGCAGTAATAACCGCTCCCATGACAGGATGCAAACACACATACACACCCACAGGGATTCACAGACACAGTAATACACACACTGACACACACACACACACACACATGCACACACACACAGTTGCCAGTGTTAGGATGAGAACCCCTGCCTATGTGCAAATCATCATTATAGTACTACAGAATTACAAGACATGCCACAGAGATTACACATGTGCAGGTAGTCAGAATGGCCTAAGATGGAGGGATACTAGAATGTGGTGAGTGTATGTGGGGATGGGGTTTCATCAGTAGGCTATGTAACAACAAGCCTCACTCCAGGGCATACATGTTTACAGGTGGTCAGAATGCCCTTCTAAGATTGATGACATCAACAGGGATACTAGATTGCATTGAGTTAATGAGGGGAGGGGGTCTTATCATTTCACTATGGTAAAATACAGCCTCACTCCAGGGATCAGACAGCCATACATACATACACACACACACACACACACACACACACACACACACACACACACACACACACACACACACACACACACACTGTGGCATTCACAAAGATATACACCTATGTCACATACATACAGACACTTTACATGTGTGAGATTCAAACTCCTGCCTATGTCTTGCTTTCTACACTTCACTCTGTACTGATGTCTACAACAGTGTACATAAGAGTGAAAAAAATGTGTGATGTATTCCCCAACATACGTGACATATATGGACACACACAAACCCACACATGCCAGTACTGTGAATCAAACACCTGCCTATCTCATGATAGGTATTACAGAGTTACAGCACTATTGCATGTGCTACAAAGTGTACTAGCTCTTTCCTTTGCCAACTCCGCTCCCCTACCCTACCCCCAATTCCCAACCACCCCCAGGGGTCCTACTCTTATACCTCCCTTACCACACCCTCTCTCACGTCCAACATATCCCATACATCACTCCTCCCCACAAACTCTAACCACACCCCTACCTCTTTAACAATCACTTTCAATAAGCCACTCCTTAGAGTACCCCTATCATATCCTCCTACTTTTAACTCATCCATACAATACCCCCCTCTTTTTTCTTCCTGTACTCCTTTATCTTCCTCCCCTTCACATTTTTCTCCCTATTATATCCCTACACTTGTACTCTTATTTTACAAACTTCTCCAAGATGCCTCTCCTAATCTCACCAAGCTAACACTTACAATCATACTCGACTACTCTCATCTCAACCTACCTTCTTACCTCCCTTGAAAAACTGCACTATTTCCATCTTAACCATTCCCACAAACAAACTGCAATCTACACATACATATCCTTTGATAGACATGCTAACATAACTTCCAATCCCAGTTACCTACTACCCAAATACCATAGACTCTCCCACATTAAACTTAACCTACCCTTAGAAAAAAAATCGAAACTGTTAACCTACCTTACATACAACTCAGGAACAAAACTAAATAGTCCCACCTTGAAAGATGGTGATGTCCATCCCAACCCTGGCCCTACCAACCCTACAATCCAAACAACTCACCCCAATCTCAATAGCTCTCTCCGAATAGGGCATCTTAATATCCAAAGCATCAATAATAAAGTAGCGCACCTTCATGCCCTCTTAGATATTCACTCCTTTGATATCCTCTGCCTCACTGAGTCTTGGTTGAAACCAGAAACTAAAGATATTGAAATTATTCCCCAAGGCTATAATATAGTGAGACAAGACCGAACAAAACGTAAAGGTGGTGGAGTAGCAATTCTATTTAAAAATGGACTTCATATCTCTACCCTCCCATCTAATCCAACCCAGGATAGCAACACAGAAATCCTCATTACTAAGCTTCAAATTAACATAAACAAATCTTTATATATTATCTGCATTTATATACCACCTGGAAATAATATCACTACAATTGAGGCATTTCTTAGCTGGTTGTCTTCTACTTACCCCCAAGAAACTATAATACTAGGTGACTTTAACATGGACTGGAAAAGTGTTAGTGCTGAAAATCCTACCTCTCATATTAACCTCCATGGATTTACCCAAACTATAACCTCTACAACCAGGATTAACAAACCTAACAAAAAAGAGAGTGCATTAGACTGGATTCTCATAAACAAAGTGAAACAATCTTACAAAATAGGAACCCTGCCTGATGATGTAAGTGATCATTCCTTGACCTACATTACTAGAGAAAAGAAAGACTTCCCAAACCTCCCCACCATTAGAACAGCACGCTCTACCAAACACTTTAAGGCAGAATTATTTCAAACTGACCTTAAAGCATGCAACTGGAACCCATTAAAGTCCCTCCCACTTGAAGATGCAGTACAGTATTTTAAAACTGCTTTCTTATCTATCCTGGATAAGCATGCTCCCAAATGTTCCATTAGAATGAAGTCTAACCCAGCCCCATGGCTTTCTAATGAAACTAGGAATCAAATTATACTTAGGAACAAAGTCTGGACTAAATGGAGAACCTATAGAAATAGCTCTGATCACCTATACTTTAGACAGCTTAGAAACAGCACAAAAAAGCTATACTTACAGATAAAAAAACTACTATTGTAAACTTCAGCAAACTCATCAAAATAATCCCCAACAGTTCTGGTCTTGCATTAATAAGCACCTTTCCCCAGGTAACTCCCGAACACCCACTCCACTTGATGCAGATCCAAATACTCCCCATCTAACTGCCAATGCCTTCAACTCTTTCTTTACTGACACTATACAATCTCTAGCTACTCAACTTATCTCAGAAAACTCCAGCATTCCCATCGACTTACCCCACTCTTTCTCGAAATTCAAACTACAACCCATCTCTACTTCTTTCATCTTTAAACCTATTCTAAAACTTAAACCATGTACTCCATCTGCTGACCAACATCCTTCCCAATTTCTCCAAAAAGCAGTTAAGGAAATTGCTTACCCTATATCTATCCTTATAAATAGGACAATTCAAGAAGGTACCATCCCAGATATTTGGAAAATCTCCCACATTATCCCCTTACATAAAGGCGGGAACTCCAATGATTACTCTAACTATCAGCCAATTGCTCTTTTATCACCCCTAGCAAAAATTATGGAAAAATGCATTCACAAACAACTTCTATCCCATCTCTCTCAACACAACCTAATAGCACACTGTCAACATGGCTTTAGACCATCTCATAGTACCACTACTGCCCTTCTATCCTTCACAGATACCATCAATAGAAACCGTAACGAAAACCTTCTCTCATCTGCACTCTTCATTGACCTCTCTAAAGCTTTCAACATGGTTAACCATACCCTCTTAATCAATATTCTGGAATCTCTCTCCTTTGATTCTCTAGCTTTAAAATGGTTCACATCATACCTCAGCAATAGACAACAAGCAGTCCTTTGGGAAAATCAAGTCTCATCCTTTTTACCTGTTACTATTGGGGTCCCTCAGGGCTCTATTCTTGGACCACTTCTCTTCTCCTTATTTATTAATGATCTCCATGTAGCAATTCCACAAGCCACTTGTATTCAATATGCAGATGACTCCACACTAATATGCTCATCAACCTCTCCATCTGAACTATATTCTCTTACTCAAGATGTTTTCAACACTGTAGAAACATGGTTTTCCAAATGCTGTCTCCTTCTTAATGCTAAAAAAACAAAACTCCTTCTCTTTACACCCACTACTAGGTCTTCCCCCTTAGACTTCTCCATCTCTTCAAATAATTGTACTGTTATTCTCCCTGACACTACCACTAAAGTTCTAGGAATAACCATTGATAATAATCTCTCATTTGATTACCATATAAACAATACCATTAAAACAGTAAACAGAAAAATAGGCTCCCTATACAGAATAAAATCCTTCTTAACTTTGGCAGCCAGAGCCAAGATTGCTCATTCCCATCTAATCTCAACCCTCCTATATGCTTCACCTATATTTACCAACCTTAAGAAAACCAACCTTAACAAATTAGTAACCTCCTATAATAACATTGCTAGATTTGCTACTGGCAATCCCTTCAGAACCCATCACTGTTCAAATCTTAAACAACTAAATTGGCTCGAATTCCAAAACCATCTGATTATCCCCCAACTCACAATTGCTCACAAGATATTTTACCAACCCAATAATACCCCTATACTCTCAAAACTCATAGTCCCATATAATAATCTGAACTCCCTACATTCTTCTAGCAAACTTCTTGCCAGCTTAACAAAGTCTAATAATGCAGCTGCTGACTCTCTGTTTGCCAATACAACAGGAAAACTCTGGAACCTACTACCCACTGAACTAACTCTAACTACATCCTTGCCGCTCTTTAAACAAAAACTTAGAAAACACCTCCAAATGCACTGGCTATGCCCTTGTAGTAACCCTGACTAACCATCCTCTTCACCCCTCTTTCTTCCTCTTCTTTCCATACTTCCAAACTTCTACATGCTTTTGACTTGTAAATAACACTGACTCTTTCTAAACTCTAATCAACTTAGTGTTTAAATAATTCTATCTCATATGATCTATTGTACATAACTCTTACTATTCTGTTTTTCAGCTGTCTTAAGCTGTATTCTGCTCTCTGTACTGTTTCTCAAGTGTTCTTATCTATTGTACATAACTCTTACTGTATTATATCTGTTCTAGCTCTCTTAAACTTTACTCTGTTTTACTTTAACGTTTCTCTAGTATTTTTATCTCAAGAATGTATTAACTCCCTGTTTTTATTTTTGATTTTTAATCCTTTTTTTCACCATGTAACAATATTTT
Organism: Protopterus annectens; assembly: GCF_019279795.1. Taxonomy (NCBI): domain Eukaryota; kingdom Metazoa; phylum Chordata; order Ceratodontiformes; family Protopteridae; genus Protopterus; species Protopterus annectens. The sequence continues at coordinate 574,726,233 of NC_056737.1, forward strand.
ATACTTTGTATATCTGTGTGGAGCTTTTCTCCCCGGGCCTCTACTGAAAATGGAAATATATCCAGCTAGACAAGCCTGGTCAACAAATGTAAAATAAAAATAAAATAAAAATAAAATAAATATGCACAATATATGCACAGGGGAGGTGTTACTGTTACAGGTGTCAAGAGGTTTGCCTTCAGTGTCACCCTTACTGCATTCTACATTGTGTGTCTTCCCCTTCAATTAACAAAACTATAGCTTAGCAGTTACACAGGTTATTGTAGGAATGGTTGTAACACACCTGTGAGCTGTCCTCAGTAACCATTCATCTGCAAAGTAGCCCCACCACTTAGTAGTTGTGTCCAAACATCTGTCCATACCTAAAGTACAGCTTACTGTACTTTGAGCATATCACCATATACAGTTGGCAATATTGAGGCTGCATTGCAACTGCATGATGTACCCTTCAAACATCAGACACTGCACATGCATGGAATCTAAACACACATCAATACATGTACACATATGCAGTCTCCATCAGTAAGTGAACTATCTGGTCATGAGGATACATTCCACACCTTCCCCACACAATGTGTGAAACCTAGCTGAGCATTACACCATAATGGATGTTGTATTCATGTACTGGTAGGACACACAACCACCTTCACTGAGGAGCTAAGTGTACATTTATGCCAACAGCACATATCAGCAAGACACACACACACAGCAATATTCCATGTCATGATCCCACAAACTGTTAATTGACAGCTCCACAGTGAAGACAGGGCACTGTAATGGTCAACAGTGAGCACATCATATTTGCCAAACACACCTCATGATTACTGGAAGAGTGCCAGCATTGTGCTCTGTTTGAGCTAGGCATTAAACATAAAAGCATGTGTAAGGTCTGTGGCTTGTAAACATCTCACCCCAGCACATTCTGGTTTGTTTGTCTTTTCGGCTTTTCCTGGTTAGGAGTCACCACAGTGGAACTCCAGTCCGCTAATGATTGGCAGTAGATTTTGATGGTGTCAAGTTACCAGCCCAATGCCCAACCTTTAGTGAAGGTATGCCCATTCACGCATGTCTTTCGGAGGTCACTTGACCACAGGGAGGACATGCAGACTCCACAAAGAAGGCATTCCATCTGAGAATCGAACAGGGGAGCCTCTTGCTGTGAGGCAACAACTATACTGCTGTACATTCACGGTGGTAATAAGGTTAATGTCCAGACACCACACAGCATGCATGGCTTGCAATTGTTGACATGGGGTATATGTAGGAGCTGTGGGTCACACATGGCTGTACATGTCATGGACATATAACCTGTAACTACTCAGGAACATACAGAACATAGCTGTATTTCCCTGAGTCTGTCAATACAGGCCATGTGTGTAGGTCCTATGATCCTGTTATTTGGGTATGTTTGTAGGCATTGCATTTGGTGGACATGTCTAATGACATACATGCCACATTTGTTGTTGTATAATATGATAGGTGTCATGGGTGACAAGTAGAGAGGGAATAATACCTCTGTCAACATAGATATCAAACCTTATGTACTGTTAATATTCAGCAGCCATGGACCTATCTTCCATGTGCATGTGTGTAATGAATGTAGCTACCTGTATGTACAAAGGACAACAGCAGCTATGGTATTTTCATTTATGTTGTATGAGTGTGGGATGTACATATCCAGGCAGGTACATCTAGGTCATATCCAACCATGAGGGTGTTGTTTACTGGTGTACAGCAACAGTCAACTATGTTAATGCTGACAACATCTGAGGGACCCTGGTATGTGTACAACTGACCTGGTCACAAACAGTGGTATTATTGCATTGCAAAACACATTATGCAACTGTGTCAGTACATGGGTACTTTGCACAGTTGAGGGAGGGCTAGGTACAGTCCAGCAGTCAAAGGTTATTTGGTGTTGTACCATACAATTTCATACCACATTTATGGATGTGTGTTGGTAGTCTGAGGACATGGCGGTGTATGTATATGAGGATACAACCTAAAATGCAGCTTTTACCACTGTTACCTGTACCTGACTCATCTATGATGCATTATGTTGGAGTAGTGATCTTTACTTGTGAGTAGCCTTTATGAATATGTGGACACCACCACCTGGAGTGGTTTGTACCAGTGTTATGGCCCACATGTCTGGATCTGAGTTATAGGGTGGTAGTGCTATTGTGCACTACAGAGCCTTCAGCCAGGTGTTCCTCACTACACAGATGTCAGTATTCCCCATTGTAGGTTCTATATTGAGCAAATGGATTATGACAACCACACATCTAGCACTGGTTAGCATAAGCATCCAATGCAAATGTCTTGTAGGTGTCAGGGTGTTACTTCTGTGTTTAGGACATTTGCCTTGGAATGGCACTATATGTTAAATGCGACCTAGGTATTATCCACACTCCCTTGAATCATGGATGCATGTGATCTGTGACAAAGGATTTTCTTCTTTCAGTCATGTCATTCTGGAATGGCAGACACTGGACAACCTCATAATTACAGCAGGACATTGGCTCATTGTTTTGGTCAAGCAGTTGCCACTCATACTATGATATCACTGCAAGTGGCAGTATTGTGCTTGGTATCAAATGCTACATCTAAGGTGACGGACAGCAGCAGATGTTGTGTAGATGACCAGTGTCAGATATACATAGTGGAGCAGTCCTGCTAATAATGACAACTACTAACACAGCCGGGAGAGGTCATCTTGTCGCCTGCACCTCAGTACCATAAGAAAATGGGGCTCACATATTATGCTTGCACATGCCACTGTTCCAAGTATAATGCCACTGTCGACAACATGATATCAATGTATGCCCTTCAGGGCAGCAATGTGTGTGACACATGCTGTACTTTGCATCCACCTGTGTGTCCCAGTTAACCAATTGTCACTTCCACACATGCATGATTGTGTATACTTCACGTATATATGGCAGTACTTCATGTACATGTATGCATGTGTATCACACAGCACAGATGCAGATATGTCATTTATGGGCCACATACATGTATCTGGTAGTAAACTTGTATGATTTGCATATATACTGACAGTTAAGATGTACATAGCTGTAAACCTGTGTGTTTACAATAGGAGTCCATTACAATGTGTTCTGTACATCTAAGTGTATGAGCATGCGCACTGCAACCTGCTGTGGTTAGAATCAGAGTGCATCCCAAACAGCCTTGTGCTACTAAGTGTATGAGCGTACCCACTGCCACCTTGTGTAATTTGAGTCAGTGCATCCAAGCATGCCCTTTGCTTCTATGCGTATGAGCATGCCCAGTATAACTTTGTGTAGTTGTAGTCAGAGTGCATCCCAAATGGACCTGTGCTACTAAGTGTATGACCATGCCCATTGTCATCTTGTGTAGTTGGAGTCAATGCATCCAAACAAATCATGTGATTCTATGTGTAGGAGCATGACCACTGTAACCCTGTATAGTGATAGTAGTAGTCCATTCCACAGATGGACATACTCCAGTACAGGGCTTGTTGTGCTACAAATACACCTCTCAGGCCTACCTATGTCTTACCTGCAGATGATGTGTCTTGTTTGTGCATACAGGTTGTAATGGACTCCTACTTTAAACACACAGGTTTACAGCTATCCTCAATCTTAGAAGGGCATTCTGACTGCCTTGAAATGTGTAACCTCTGTGACTCATCTCATAACTGTATAGTACTGTAATAGTGATCTATAGATAGGCAGGAGTTCCAATCCCACCACTGGCAACTGTGTGTTTGTGTGTGTGTCAGCAAGTGGTTGTGTGTGTGTATTTGTGTCTGCATCCTGTCATGACAGTGGGTCTTACTGCTTTCCAAAGAGAAACCACCTTTTGCACTGGCCTTTATCTTTGTCATCTGCTAAACCACCCTTTTTTCCCCTCCCCACTGCAAGTAATCAGTCCTGTGATGTCACTCAGCTCAGAAGCAGAATCAGATTAAGTGTAATTGTATGGGTTTTGTGGCACATACCCCAAATGCATACCACTATACTAGTTACTTTTACATAGGCACGACTTGTAAGCACAATACTGGCAAATGTGTGTGTTTGTGTGTGTGTGTGTGTGTGTGTGTGTGTGTGTGTGTGTGTGTGTGTGTGTGTGTGTGTGTGTGTGTGACTACCCTGTAGCCAGGCATACACATGTGTTATGTCTTTTAACATGCTGCACACCATGTTAGTCATCTGTGGTGAGTGGAGTCTACAAATTATTACATAGTAAGGAATAGAAAGGAATAGACAGTCAAGAACGACTACTGTTGGGTATGTTATTTTCCTGTGCCACTGTCGAGCAGTGACACAGAAGTGGTCCTCGGGGTGTATTTCCATACCCATCATTCCCCCACCCAAACTCCACAATCCTCGGGGTATATTTCCTTAGCCATCATTCCCCACCCCAAACTCCACATACACAACAACCATCCCTTCTCTGGTGAACTGATTAAGATTTAAATGTTATAGTACAAGAGTTGCCTCTGTGTTGTGTGCACATCAGTTCCTTTGGAACTCTTCTGTGTCACAAAGGGTGTTCAAACATGTTTATATATATGGCTATAGCTGTGTCTGTGTATATGCATCTATATATATATAAATATATATATGTGTGTGTGTGTGTGTGTGTGTGTGTGTGTGTGTGTGTGTGTGTGTGTGTGTGTGTGTACACATCCCGTTAAGTGCATATATGTATTTAGTATTTCGTTATAACATTTGTAGATATGTAGACTTGTCTATGTTGTTTTACAGAGTACAGTACATTCAAGGGTACTGTACATATGTACACAAAGTGACTGTCCCATTTGTTTTCAGTATTGTGGAGTACCTGTAGTAAAATGTGTATTATAAAAAACATCAGACATGTATACAACCCAGATGGCTTAGTGGTAAGTCTAGTGACCTTAGTGTGCATGGTCCAGGGTTCAAGACCTGCAAGGGTTGTTGATAATGTAATTTAGGACTGAATAAGACACCTTTCAGCAGATGTACATGTGTGTTCACGACAGTAAGCAGTGGGTACACACAGTTAAAAGACATGTACAACTCGCAGTACACTTGAAATGCCCTTCTTTGGCAATCCTGCTGATGTCACCCACCTAGAAATACACCTCTGAGACTACTGTAACCCAGCAATCTCTGTAGTGTCCCTGTAACTGTGTAATGCTGCAGTATAATGTGATAGTTTGGTAGGTGTTCTAATCCCAGACTTGCTGACTATGTGCCTGCCTGAGAAAGAAACAATGCTTTCTAGAGTACACACAGTCCTTACAATTTATATACTCAACTTTGGCAAGAATGCTGATGTCACCCACCTAGAAATACACCTCTGGGACTGCTGTAACACAGTAATCTCTGTATTACATCCTCTAACTGCGTAATACTGTAATGTGTAAAAATAGTTTGGTAGGTGTTCTAATCCCAGACTTGCCAACTGTGTGTGTGTCTCTCTCTGCCTGAGAAAGGAACAATGGTTTTTAGAGTACGCACACTCCTAACAATTCATATACTCAACTTTGGCAAGGATGCTGATGTCACCCACCTAGAAATACACCTCTGGGGGATTGCTGTAACCCAGTAATCACTGTAGCGTGTCTTGTAACTGTGTAATGCTATAGTGTGATAAACTAGTCTGCTAGGTGTTCTAATCCCTGACTTACTAACTGTGTGTGTCTGTCTGCCAGAGAAGGGAACAATGCTTTTTACAGTAAGCACACTCCTTACAATTCATATACTCAACCTTGGCAAGGATGCTGATGTCACCCACCTAGAAATACACCTCTGGGACTGCTGTAACCCAGTAATCTCTGTAGCGCATTGGGTAACTGCGTACTGCTGGAGTGTGATTTAAAACTGTGGTAGGGTTCCATCTACAACCATGGCAGTTATGTATGTTTTGTGTGTGTTTCAATATCTGTGTAGGGAGCAATGCATTATAGCCTACTCACTCACAGGACATTTACAATGCCCTACTTTGGTAATCCTGCTGATGTCATTCTTTGTCAAATACACCTCTGGGGAACCAATTCCCTAGTAATCCTCGTGGTGCATCCTATAACATCTCCATGCAATAGTGCAATATAGATCTTTGTCATGGGTTCTATACCCACACATGCCACTTGTGGATGTGTTGTGTGTGTCTCACTGTCTGTTTTTGTGAGCAATGCATTTTGGGCTACTCACTTGCAGGAAATTTGAAATGCCCTACTTTGGTAAACCTGCTGATGTCATTCCTTGTGAAATACACCTTTGGAGATGAAGTAACCCAGTAATCTCTGTAGCATGTGCTATGACTGTGTAATGCTGTGTTGTATAAACTAGTTAGGTAGGAGTTCTGTTCCAAGACATGGGGTGTGCATTTGCCAGTCAGAGCCTGTGTAGAGATGGCTGTGAGTGTCTAACCACTGGACATGTTGAACAGTGGGTTTTATAGTTTTCCTATATGGTGGCCATATTATATGTCACAATGTCCACCTCACGAGGATTACAGATTTCAATCAGCCAAGAGACTGGGTTGGCAAGCCATACCCCTACATCTGGCAAAAGCCCTGGTGAACAAAGTAACCAACCCTACTATTACCCAGAATTCTCTCTGAACCCATGTGTCATACACAAACACACTTGCCTAGAAAATCCCACTATGTTGCTAGTACCTTGCACATTGTTGACAGATAGTAGGCAAGGTGTGATTGCAGTGGGCTGCAGAGGGCATGGCACCCTGTCCACCAGTACAATAGTTACATAACTGCGGACAATGTGCCTTCACTATGTTCCACACTGGATGCCTGCACCATATGTGGTGCCATCAAATGTGATCTGCAAAGGACATACAATGCCTTACACACATGCCCTGTATGGAGAGATGCCACTGACACCAGGGAATACCTATATCATGCTATCAATGCAGGTGCAGGGTCAACCTGCAGTCTATTAGCAGGTTCTGCCACACCAGGCCAGGATTGGCACATCTGATGATAACAGTCTGTGTACATAACATGTGCCAGACAAACCAGGTACACTTAAACATGTCACTGTACATTAATGTGGGACATGCACATCCCAGGCAATGTCCATGTCAAGGACTATCAAACACAGACATGGCATGCATTGCAAAGCAATGGCCACACACAATAGTAACCAGGATGACAGGATGGTTAATACAATACCCATCTGTGTTGAACATTGCAGACACTACACCCCAGAATCACACTGCAGACCATTGTCAGGTGGCCTGATGCCAAGGATTACCCCTCACCCAGCCTTGTACAGCCATCTTGCACAGCCAACCACTACACACCCATGAAGCAATGCACACATGCATGCCAGTACTGGCACCTTGTGTCTACATGTGGAGTATGATGTTCCCAGCCACAGTCACACCCAGTATAACTCCCATTGACATACTGACTGATGTCAGACAAGTTCACATGCCCTAGCCCATAGAACCTCAGGATAACCCCAGTGGTGCATGTAATACCTGTGCATTACTGTAGTGTGGCAAACCAAGTAGTTAGGAAGTATATTTGTGAGCCTGCCAAAGTGTGCCAATGTGTGTGAGTCCCTCAGAGAGTGTGGTTGTGTTGACAATGACATCTGTTCATGTGGACAGCCATGTGTGCTACACCTAATGTATGTCTACTATATCTCTGTTGCAGATGCTTACCAGCACACATATATGTTCTTACAGCACACCAACATGTCAGCTATGTGGCACATGGAGTAACTGCATGCACTTGTAATAGTAATGGCTAGTCAGACAAGGGTGTGAACCCCTGTACTAGTAGGTGTATGACAGAAGATGCTTAGGTTTTAGTCTCCCAGACCTTCTCTGATGTACTTTGCCTCTGTCTGTCCCTCCCACACACTCTCTGGTGGGTGTGGAGATGTACACCTGCTCAGCAGCAGCTTGTATTTTGTAAGTGATGGTCTTGATCAAGTGATGGCCTCTGCACCTATTGCAGTCCTCCTCTAGCTGATTGCATGTGGAACAGCTGTGGTGACATTCCCATAGCCAAGTGCATGGAAACACAGTACAATATCTAGGAGCATCATGTTGATGTTTGTCCATGACAGTTGCTGTGAGTTGAACCTAGATCAGGTGTTTGGTAAACCACATCACAGATGAAACTGGATATTCCTCAAACAACATACACAGTGGAAAACAGCCTAAAGACAGGAGGGTGATGTGCCAGACATGACTACAGCATTTAAATGTAGCTATGCTTCATTCAGACTACTGCCAATTCAACAGGTTGTGTGTGGCAATGGCTAGTCTGCATGTTTTAATAACTGACAAGAAAACCCCCACCTGTAGGGTCATCTGTGGACTGGTCAGTGTGTGGAACCATTTGTTTCTTGTGTTACTCACAGGACACACATCTGTGAACTGCAGAAGCATAGACTGAGGATTGCAGTCAGTACACAGTGACAGTGATGAGAGCTACTGCCATCCCATCCCTGACTGGACATACGTCACATGGAACAGTAGTATGACAGTCACTGTCTGAGGTTATCACAGTGACATGCCAATAATGGGCCACAGTTCCTAGCTGCAGTCACAAGTCATCTACGCTTTGGACAGATGTCATGCAGTATGTATGCATGTGTTGTGCTCCCTCTGCAAATGTATGCCATCTGTTATCTTGGGTTGATGGTAATATCTATGCATGCTGTTATAAGTAATCCTGAATGCTGTTGACTATTACTAATCCTTATATGTGTTAAAACTGCAACACCATAGGCTGTATGGGATTGGAGGTCCAGATGGAACTACCTGTCCCACTTCAGCAGGCCATGGCACAGGGCACCAGCATGTGTGGGGCTCAGCCTTGGACCTCCACCTCTGTTGGCTCTGCATCACCTTCTGGTGGAACCACTACTGAGGATGGGACTTGCTCCCCCTGGGAGCAGATCAAGACAGGAACCTGTCAGCCATCGTACAGTCCAGGCCGTGATGTGTAGGGGGCTCAATTAGGGGTTTTGAGGCCAGTTCTGCCAGCTCAAGGGCAGAGTGGCACATTTAGAGTGTGAGTCTGCCCCTCCTAGACTGCCCCCAGCACAACCACCTTTGCGGCTGTGAAGGTGCAGTGGTGGCTGCCCATGGGTGGGGACCTCCATCTCACTGTTTCCATTTGTTTCATGGGCTTGTGACTGCCAAACACCCCTCCCCGTCCAAGGTATATCCCCCTCACAATTGCCATATACTGCCCCTGTATGCTGTCTTGTCTGTCATCCTACCCACCCTATCCTCCACGAGCATACCTACTCTACTTCTCCAACATCCTGCTCTCACCTTATGAAAATGGAAACAAAAGGCCAATCTGTTCCCAGAACAACTTTTGCCCCATACATAGTTGTGCATTTCACACACGTGTCCACCGGACACATATAACCTTTTTAATTTGCATCACAACATACTACTGTTGTCCTCACCCCTCTCTCAGGCACAAGATCCTGGTATATACATGACTCCTAAGGGTTCCAGGTACACGCAATGCAGACGACCCTATTGTACACACAACACTACCGGTCCCTCTATGGTTACCCCATTTAACTTTTTAATGATGATGATGTTGCACACAGCACCTTGAAAGAGTACTGTTCTCACATAATGATTGGACAGGAACTGGTTTGTTAATGTAAATAAAATGCTCAAAGTAATGTATTTGGGCAATGTACAAATGTTTGCATGTATTAATGACACGTCTGTCTGAGGGAGTCTTGATATTACATAGGACAACACCACCACCACTACATAATACAGGAGCTGTTGGTGTTTCCCTTTTCATTCTTTTTTAATGCTTTGTTGTCACATGGTATGTTCTTGATATATATATATATATATATATATATATATATATATATATATATATATATATATATATATGTATATATGTCTGGACATAAACACACACACATACATCTATATAATTAAATACATTTCCTATACTATTGAATGACTGTGCTGGATGATATGTTTGTGATAACATCTGATATTTGTATATCTGTCATGGCTTAATGGTAAATCACATTGGCTGTGGTGTGCAGGATCCTGGTTTTGAGCCTTGCACAGACAGTTTATTTTGTTGCTGGGCAGAACAAGGGCAGTTGGATACGGAGTGATGAAGGCACTTTTAAGCAGTTGTGAGCGGGTGTGCATGGCTTTGCATGACGGTAAGCAGTGGTTACTTTTCATTACAGTTCCTTACACTCAGTTACCTTCTTGATTGCTTAACCTGTGTAGGCAGTTTTTACCCCCGCGCAAACAGGCTGAAACCCGCTCACTGCTGTTTAAAAATGCTTACTCCTGTTTACCCCGCCCTAATTTCTTTAAAAGAAAAGAAAAAAGGGTGATAGGAAAGTGGTGAAAAAGGGGCACAAAAAGGGAAAGACAGTAGACAAGGTAGCTAGGGATGTGCAGGAAGGGTGTAGGGAAGGTCCATAGCTGTCCATTTCTTCTACAGCAATGGCTGTGCATATGCAATAAATTTGGCGGTACATTTGGACACTCACAACCCTGAGAGAGGAGTGAGGACAACAATAGTATGTTGTGATGCCAAATAGAAATGTTTACATGTGTCCAGTGGACAAGTGTGTGAAATGGACAGCTATGTATGGGGCGTGCTTTTTTTGCGGGAAGAGATTGCTGTTTTTTTCTTTTATGTTTAGGTGAGAGTGGGATGTTGGGGAAGGAGAGTAGGTATGATCAGGGAGGATAGGTTGGGTAGGATGACAGACAAGACAAACAATACACTTACAGGGGTGGTATATGACACATGTGGGGGGGAACACCTTGGACGAGGAGGGGTGTTTGGAAGTCGCAAGATCATGAGCCCACAAACAGATACAGTGGGACTGAGGTACCCACCCATGAGCAGTCACCACTGCACCTTCACAGCCCAGAAGGTGGCTGTGCTGGGAGCTGTCTAGGAGGGGCAGGCTCACCCTCTAGTTGTGCCACTCGGCCCTCAAGCTGGCATAGGCGGTCTTGAATCTCTCTGTTGAGCTCCCCATGCACCACGGCCCAGACCGTACCTTCCGCTCCCAGGGGGGGGGCCGAGCCCCATCCCCTGCGGCGGTTCCACCCAAATGTGGTGCAGGGCCAACGGACGAGGAGGTCCCAGGCTGGGCTCCAGATGAGTTGGTGCCCAGTGACATGGCCAGCTGAGTTAGGACAGGTGGGTCCGCTGGGATCGGCCTTCCCATACGAGCTATGTTGGAGCATGTTTAAGGCAGATATGGGATAGTAATAGTCAACAGCATTCACGATTAGTTATAACAGCATGCATATGTATTGCCATTATCCAGGGCACCAGATATAAAATAGTTGCAGAGCAGGCAGAACACATGCATATATGGGTAACCAGTGGCCATTACAACAACATGCAGGTTTCATTGATGGCAACAGGACACCAATATGGGAGTATTTTAACATGGCACATGCATAAAAACAGATTTGAATATTTATAAACCAGTAGGACATATGTCCCAACAAAGGTTAGGAGTGTAGACATACCAAATGAGTTGTGTAAACCGGTTATTTTTGCACATATGGTAGGGGTGAGAGAGAGAGAGAGTTCAATTAACAACTAATAAATACTTGTAGTTTCCACAACATTCATAGTCACTGCAGTGGTCTGTCCCTTATATGTACTATTACACTACCCAATGGCGTTATATTGTACAATGGTATGTTTGTAGATTAGTATGTACGGGACCTGTGTCTTACGTACAGGCTTGACAAGATGCAGGTGTTAATGCAACATGTTTTGAGACTGCTGTCATACACTTTGGGTGAGATGCTGGGATGATAGGTATGTTTGCATGTACATTCTCTGACTATGTACAGGTCTGACTATAAGTTATATGTCATTAACAGCTGCCTGCATTTCTTGGATCATCACACTAATTTGTCAGGGGAACAGGTCAAAAGGCAGGTGATGTGGGCCATTTATCAGGACATACTTGGCAGACTGGAACAGTTGAGGGGTATGAATATGCATACCACTTTCTATTTGAGTATTCTAGCAAACTCTGTACAGTTGTTAAGTATATATATATATATATATATATATATATATGCATACAGCTTTCTCTCTGAACATTCTAACAAACTGTGTGCAGTTGTGTGGAATGATTATGCATACAACTTACTGGCGCTCCTGAAATCCAAATCCCTGCTGTGTGTGACAAAAGCATTACAGTTAAGATCACTGTACACTATGCTATCAGGCAAATGTGAGGCTTTGCAATGTATTTAGTCTAATATGACTGACCTGTTTGCACTTCCAGCATTGTTATACAGCACTTCATACACATTTTATCTGCATACCACATTGTGGGTAACACTGCTTACTACAACAGTACTATTTAATAACTGCAACAGTACAACAACATATGACTGCAGAGTAAACAGAAGCAATGCAGGGGTTACACCTTTATTCACAGCATATTACATAATTCTGTATACAGGTACAACACTTTATGAGGCTCTTACATTTATTTGTTATGACAGTACATGCAGGCTATTTACTAACCTGCCACGCGATGCATCCTTTGCAGCCTAGCCTCATAGGCTTGCTGGTTTGCAGCATGCTCATTTGTAGCTGTCAGAGAAGTACAATGATATTTAGCCATACCTATCCATAGTATACACAAGAAAGGCAATTATTAATTACGTCGTGGAAGGAGTACTTACTCAGTTCTGGAGCATTCTGCATCTGCCTTGCTTCCTGGATCCACTGTTCCAGGACATCCCCCTCCACTGCTTCAGGTCTGCATGGTGGTGCCTGACCTGCTCACCAGTCCGGGGGATACCTGTGGCACTAGTGAGGTCACAGATGAGACTGTCCCAGGCCTCCGTTTTGTACTGCGAGCCCTGGTACAGGCCCTGCAGTAGTCTCCTGTCATGGTGCTTTACCAGGAGCCATACCATGAATTTGGACTCCTGGATGCCCCAGCGCTGCACTCTAAAGCAAGTGCCTTCTCCCACTCCAGCCATTCTGCATGCAGGGGGATGCTACAACCAGTTATGAGTTGTATTCCCACCTCTTCAGTTTAAGTAGTGCCAGATTCCCGCACTTTTCTGTAATTGGCCGGTTTCAAAAAGGCTAAGCTGTGTCTTATTCATTACAGGTTATATATGTGTCTGGTATCCATGATTCATGTGCACATACACTGTATGAGGTCCTGGGGACTTCATAACTTTATTACAATGACAGCTCAACTCTATGCTTTCTGCAGTACTCCAATTCACATATTTATGGTCTGTGGCAGGTTATAGAACATTACACTGTACATAGATTCAGTTCACATGTTTGATTTGATTTCCCCATGGTGAGGATTAGTTTGCTGATACCTGCTTTATATGTACTGCTATCATGGCGTAGTGGTTAACTACTGTGATTGTACTGTACAGGGTCCTGAGTTCTAACCTTGCAGAGGCTGTTTATTTTGTTGCTGGCCAGAACACGAGCTGTTGGGTACAGAGTGATTAAAGCACTTTAAAGTAGTTGTGAGTGGGTTTGTGTGGAGCTAAGCAATGCTAACCTCCAGTTACAGTTTCTTACACTCAATTAGCCTCTACATCACTTCACCAATGTGGTACTTGCATACCAGCAGCCAAACAGGCTTACACCCGCTTGCTCCTGCACTTGCAAATGCACTGTATTTGGTGTTTGCATCAGACACTCACACCCCTACGTGAGGGTGAGGACTACAATTATACCTTGTGATGCCTATTACATCGGCTTACATGCCTACAGTGGGGTGTTGCGTCCATGTGTTCATAGGTGTTGTGTAGTGGGTTATACAATGACAGATATGGTTATACCGTACTTAGCCATATAAACTGGACTGTGCTGCAGTGGGACCCATATTGGGAATGGTTGCCCATTAGGTGTAAGCATGCCGGTTGACTGTACAGAATCCACAGCCTGTCCAGAATTTGCTTCATACTATTGGTGTGTTCCTCTTACAATCTGCACCTGTCTGTCAAATACCTGGGAACTGACACCATTAAATACAGACAAGTAATTGGGTTTAGGACCCCACATCCTTCAGCCAAGTCATGCTAATGCATAACCTATTACTATATCAGCTTTCTAAGGTTGTAAGTGGAATATGTGCTTTCTGTCGCTATTTGTTCCTCCAACGGTTTATGTTCTATCCAGTGGTTTTGTTCTTAGGGGTTGAGAGGTATGGGCATAAGCTCTGCCCATTTTGGAATATTACTTACATCCCTGGGGCGGTCCTAATACAACTGCATCAGCCAACATCTGCATGCCTAGGCCCATAATTGCATGCCCAAAGTTCCCACATCTGCCCCTCCTCTGCAGAATTCATACTTACTGTGGGTGTAGATGGGGTCTAACGACACCACTACACACTGCCCACTCTCCATGTGTCAGGACCCATGTTGTACGTTGTGTCGAACCATGGGTTATCAGGCTTGCACAACCTACTGGTCCATGTATGTATACAGCCTGTTTGGATGAATCATTACAGGGACTGACTCTGATGATCATTAATTTTTGAGGTGCCTCACAAGGGACACTGATGTCTTTGTTTCAAGATTAGACCTGGCAGGTCTCTCCCACTGGTAGTATCCTGCCTGTGGTCTGGGAAGCAGTGGTGTGTTTATTTGTATCGTGTGTTTGTATGTCTCACCTGTCTAGGTGGGGGTGGTTGATGCTACGTGTTACATGTTTGTTGATTGGACCCCTCACCTCCATTTGCACGGCTTGTGAACATATGTAATTCAGAATTTGCTGTATCATATGCTAGGTATTTATATGTGTATATTTACACTTACATATATAAATATATATATATATATATATATATATATATATATATATATATATATATATATATATATATATATACATTACTATATACAGATATATCTGTATATGTATGCATACATGTATATATTTATATATTGCTGTCTATGTATATCTAACAACATATGGGTGTATGGGTGTCTGTATATGTATATATATATATATATATATATATATATATATATATATATATGTGGGTATGTATATGTATTCCATCTCTGTATGTATACATTTGTTACTATGGAGAGGGAGAGGTATATCTCCATGTAGCTATGGGTAGATATACACACACATTCCTCTGCATATATACATCTACATCTAGTTATTCCATTCTTTGCCATGTAGATTAGACTTTGCTGCAGTGGGACTCGTAGTGGGTGTGGCTGCACGTTAGGCAATGCCTCTGCCAAATGAGCACCTTTGCTCACATCCCTGGGCCTGTCCGTATAGACCCACATCAGCCAACACCTGCACACCTAGACACATAACTAGCTACCCATAGTTCCCCCACCCGCACTTCCTCTACAGCACCCATCCTTTCCTCTGGGTGCAGGTCGGGTCTGAAAACACCACTACATGCTGCCCACTCTCCACTTCACAGGACCCATGTCGTACATTGTCTCGACCCATGAGTCATCAGGCTGTCCCACTCTTGTATTCCCAGGGTAAAAAAGTTTTCCCCACAAACCCCAAA
>NC_056737.1:574742271-574844771 GCF_019279795.1 Protopterus annectens
TCATACAGTACCCTTTTCACTCTTCCCTTCCAATGTTTTATATATACCCTTTCACTTCACCTGCCATAAGTAGGTATTAGCCTCTACATCCTTATTTTCATTTCTCTTTGCCTCAAATGCAGCCTAAAAACAAACAATTCTCAGGTGTTTCCTGAACATTTGCCCCCAAGTTATGCCTGTCTATTTTAATCTCCTCACATGTATTATTTGCCTCATCTACATTCCTAAAGCATGTGCTTCGGCACGGACGTTCCACAACCACATCTCTACCACATGCCAGTTTCCTTTTTTCCTTTCCCCCTTTTGTTTTTTGGACTACAGAATGAACCAATTAACTATCCCACTTGGTCCCAATCTGGCAGAAAGACCATGAGTGAGTAAGTTATCTCAATTAATTTTATCCTTTCCATTAGCCACATTTAAAAGTCTAGTACAGTTGCCATTTATTTTTCAGTTTTTGCAGTGAACTCCCCTATATTTCTTTGATGATAACCTTGTATATCATTTTTCCTGTCTTTCTATTCTCAGTTTTGATGACATCACATACATTTTGTTTTCATACCACACACTATATGAATAAACTTTCAGAAATATAGCTACTGCTAGCAAACTGGGAGATTCTGTCTATATATGGTCGTCTTCCTTCTCCGGCTCTAAGGTATCTCCCTGAATTCCTCCATAACAGAACAAAAGTGATGAGTGATAGCTGATCCTGAGATGTCTGAATCCACCCTTTATCTGTGAGTATGCAAGGCATTATTTCAGTATGGCCATGTTTCTATCTTCGAGTGAACCTTTAATCACCAATCCTCTTACTGGCATTAGGAGATCTTCTTGGAAGATTTATTCATTCCTAGAAGACTCATTCATTCCATCTACAGGTATGCTTGTGCTAAGACAGACATTTCAACACATTTCCACCTGCTAGCAAAGTAAAACTGTATTCTATTTATAGTGATATATAATGCAAAATATGCATAACTGGATTTACAGTAACATTAAACTGTCAAAAGCATGCATATCTAGTGTTTTTATGTTCTAATTACAGGCTCTGTGGTCATGGTTGTCTTATTCTATACCACATGCAGTAAATTCCTTTACTATCTAACCTTTGCAAATCTAGCTTTACATTTGGTATAGGCACTTACACAGTGCCTACCTTATAAAGCCTTGATATGGCATTTTATTCTGTGTTAGTCTTTGTCTTTAAACCTTGTGGGTTCTCATTTCATTTTCTTAACTTATTCTGCACTGGCCATCAAGTACAAAAGATTGTATGTACTACCTTTGCTATTTCCAGCTTGGAGCAACAGATAAAATACCCTAGCAGAATACTAAACTGAATTTCCATATCCACTCTTTCCCAAATGGTTTTGGGCCTTTTTGGTTTAGAACATAAAAATCTATAATACTTACCTACCATTCTAAGTCTTTGTAACGTAAATGTTACCTTCTCTAACAATGTTCTCATCTGCACACATCTTTAGTGGCACCACTATTTATTTAAGCAGCATTATTAGGAACATTTTCTTCCTGTCGGTAACAAAAATTATAGAAAGTGCCACTCCTATAGCTAGATCCACTCTTAGTTTCATCTGCCACCTCTGATTGACCCATATGATATCATCATCTGATTAAGTAACACACTCTATATCGGCCACTATATGTGTGCATATTAGAATCCCTGTTGAAACAGTGCCAAGTCCTGAAAACCTGAGATGAAAAAGACATAAAATACAGGCGAAGAATGAATAGAGAGCAGTGTTCTTCTCTTTAAAACTTATTTTTTGCAGAGGGCAAACCCGACTCCCGAACATATTTATACCAATTCTGAGACTGACATACCTCTGAGGAAATTTAATATTTTGAGAACTGGCAGTTTTGGACTTAGTATATATATATATATATATATATATATATATATATATATATAAATCGATTTTTTGGTCATTCACTCATTACATTTCAAGACTTGATATTCCAAGGTTTGACATTTCAAACAGTTACCTACACATTAGTTATTTTATATCTATTTTTCTGAACCTTTTGTTTTATCAGTTGCACTCCATACTTTTCTAGCACTCATCCTTATGCACATTAACTTATTTTAGTATGTCTTTTTATATCCAATGTATTAACTACAAATGAATACATATTGTTGAAATTTATAAGTATCCCTTCCACTGATACTATAAAATATGTATTGCTTCATGTGCTAAATATTCCAGTCATTTTTCCAGAATGTCTGTTACAGTTTTACCAATATGTGACTGAAACACTAACCACTGTGTCCTTATTCTGCCTATTTTTCATTTGTAATGCTATAAAACATATTTAAGGAATTTGTTTTTAGAGATGACATCATTAATAATATTTATCACTGCCAGTAGCACCAACACTGTCACAGTAAAGTGGGCCAAGTATCATAATAATAATTATGGATGGTGTGTCTGCAGGAGGTACCCAAAGTACAAACATTTCCTTCTTCTAGTTAAGAAACATTCTGCCAACTCTCATTATTTCTAAAAGGACTTCACAATGAAAGTAAAAACTCTGGATCTCAAAGATCAACCATGTTGTGTCCATACCTACATCTAAAGTGATTGTCCACTCCCAACTCTACCCCTAATTCCATAATGCCAGAGTAAGAACAATAGATATTTTCTCTGGTTCTCATTTAAGTGTTAACACTTGTTTACATAAATATTTATTTTTTGTGTACATCATGGGTTTCTAAAAGAAAAGCAACATCTTTTTATGAGACAATTCAGACTTATCTTATTCATTTTGTACCCATATTATTCATTTATAATATATTATTTACATATAGTAGTCACAGTGGGATGTTCTCATTATACCCTATATGACTAATTTCTGTAATCTAGTAATCTCAACATCGATTCAAAACCCTTCTGTCTAATAGCCTTCCTTTTAGAGTGCATGTTTGTATTACCAAATCTTTTTCCTGTTGTTCATTACTTCTCCCAGTTTTGGATCTTCTATTTTTTTTATTTCCTGACCCTTCTCCACAAAGAAATCATGCTGCACTTCAAAAGATGTATTTAGCTCATGCAGCCTTGTTTGCTTTCCTTCTTTGTAAAACCCACCTACTATTTAAAATAGAGTTTTACCTTTCCGCCTGTGTATTTTAACTTACACTCTTTCTATCATGTTGTAAATAGGAAGTATGAAGTATACAAAGTTTCATCTTGACCCTGCAGTACCCACCCAGGGACAATGATAATGCAGATGTCAGCTAGCTGAGATGTTTTCTCAAACCTAAAATGACTTTACTGTTAGTTTGTACAACAGTCATTATTAAATGGAAATGCTATATCATGTAGCAAAGTTTATAAGGAGAAATAGAGAAACATATCCATCCATCCACAACCCCTTTTTTCCCATTTTTGTACATGGGGTCATGTGCCACTTTAGCAGTGACAATTATCTAGAGGCAAGGTTTACATGCCAGATAGCTATCCCTGCTGTGAGAGAAACATGTACCATGAATAAAAAGTACATTGTTAGTAGAAGTAAATGAGTGCATTAACTCGCAATGTACTTGCTTGCTGTCACTTGCTCTAAATGGCCAGTACCCTGACTCCTGTTAGCCACATCTTACTGAACTAACAAGTCCTCACACGACCCATCCCTAAAAAGTTGCATAATCCTCCCAGAGCCCTAAAACTTCTACCACTCCCAAACCATTACCTGAATCCTCACTGCATAATCCTTAAAGTCATCTCCCATTTTGCAACTCTAAAACTCCAATCCCCCTCCCTAAATCTAAATTCCATGATCACTCCCTAAAGCTACAACTCTCTTCCTCCCTCTCCCTCAGTCTAAATTTCCCAGTCACTCTCTAAACCTAAAACTCTCTTTCTTTTACCTAAACCAAAATTGTCCAACTGCTGGTTCACCCTAAAACTCCCTTCCTGTATCCTAAACCTAAAATCTCCAATTGCTTCCTAACCCTAAAATGTACTCCAACTCCCTAAATATAAAACTCACCTTGTACTCCCTAAAGCTAAGTCTTCCCCCCAATCACTGCCTGAAAATGAAAGCTTCACTCCCACCCCTTCCTACTCCCTCCCCACAGCTGCCACACTTTCCTTGCTTGAACATGAATAATGTGTCTGGACAAAGTGAGACAGCTATACTTTCTTTGCACATCTGCCAGACCTTATCCAGATTCATTATTTAAATTTGAACATGAGTGGCTGCTCATGAGCTGAAAGATGCTAGTGTTGTGGCTTGGCTTCAAGACTGTAGACTTCAACTGCTGGGACTCAGGTGCTTGAAGTACTGAGATCCTAAATGCATATTTAAGTCATTTAATGAGAAACTCTCCTATTGTTTTCTTGCTTATCTTATAAAATGATTGCATTATTTCAAAATGTTTCTTACCACTTATGTGAATAAACTATTCATATGTTATTTCAGACACTTTTATTAATCTGTGTAAGGACCATAAAATAATAGTAAGAATTGAATTGCTCTGAGAGCAAGTAATTTGGAATCTGGCTCCTCGGTATAAGCCTGTTAATAGATACACCTTATACTGAAAGTCACTTACATTGAAAACAAGTCTTTCAGAATCAGTGCAGAATAATTCACTTACAGTGAGAACAAGTCTTTTAGAAGCAGGTCCTTTGGCTATTGATATTTTACATTAACTATGATTAAATCAAATATCAAAAAGCATAGTTGTAGCTTCCAGAGTATGCTAAGTAAATCAGTGAATCAGGCCCCTCCCCTCAGATTTTTTTTTATTTGCTTGATATGTGATATAATTAACACAGATAAATTGTTGAGGCCCTTGAGTAAGGATTTAAAAAAAAAAGATGGGAAACTGTACATATTAAAATGTCACATACTGAATATGAGTTAAAATATGTAGCAGGTCAACTTTATGACTGGGAAATGATCTACCAAAACTGTAGTTTGAATACATGTTATTATTAAAGGGTTAATTTAATTATAGACTGCCATTTAAATTTATATGTAAGCATGTAAATAGTTCAGTATAGGCTCATAAGTGTGTACTAGGCTATCAGCCTTAGTGTCTATATAAGCCTAGTAAAACAAGGTTCCCTGGCTTTTGCCATCCAAGAAGGTTATTTTCCTGTGCCCCTGTCGAGCAGAGCCACAGCAGTGATCCCCGGGGTGAATTTCCTGTTTCCCATCCAATTGTCAAGATTTCTCTTAAAGAGGGCTAATGAGGAGCTTAGCTTGACATGAATGGGTAGCCTGTTCCAGGACATGGGAAGTCTCTGGGACAGGAATCTATCCCTCCAGCATGTTCTGTTTATTATGGTGACAAGGTTTAGGTCCCTGAAGCGTGTGGCTCAGAGAGATTGGGATTTCTTTAAGTGTAGCTTGTCCATCAGATCTGGGTTAGACATGGCTTTGTATGTTAGGCAGAGGTCACCTTGGAGTAGGCAATATGCAATGGAGTGCAGCTGGAGTTTTTTAAGACGGTCAGCATATGGCATCTGTTTGAGGCCAGTAATCCTCCTAGTGAGGTATTTCTGTGGCCTTTCTAGTTGTTGCAGATGTCTTGCGAGGTAAATGCCAAAGGGAGTGTTGTACTCTATAATGGGTCTGATGAGGGATGAATAGAAAGGAACGATGATCTCTCTTTTTCTGGAGGAGAACCCCTTTATGATGAGGTGTGCCACGTAGAAGGATTTCCTGACTATTGTGGCTATGTGATTATCAAAGGAGAGACTACTGTCCACCTGTGTCCCAAGGTCTCATCACACTTTCGGTGTTAAGTAGACTACTGCCTATGTGGTAGTTCATGGGTATGGTGTTTTTCCCAAAGGGGATGACAACGCCCTTCTTGGCATTGAGATTTAGGCCATGACTTTGACACCAAGCATCCGTCTCAGTGTGGCCTCTTTGTAGGATGTGCTCATGCTTAGGTGAATTGATTATGGCTCCTAGTTTTCAGTCATCTGTGAATTTCATTAGCCAGAGACCAGCTGTATTAGCCAGGACTTCGGAGAAGTAGATACTGAACAGGAGAGGACCCAGGACCAAACCCTGTGGTACTCTGCTTGTAACTGGTCTGAAGTCGTATTTGGAGTCGGCTACTTTCACTGTGTGGGTTCTTTCCATGTGCCAGTTGGTCACCCATCTTGTGACATAGGGATTTATGCCTTGTCCAGTGATTTTATCTATAATACCAGAGTGGGGGATGGTGTCGAAAGCCTTGGTGAGGTCAAGATAGTCTGTGTGCACCACCTTGCCCTCGTCTACGGCCCTGGTGACTGCTTTGAAGAAGTCAATAAGGTTTAGGAGGCATGCTCTACCTTTTACAAACCCAAACTGAGTGGGGCCAGAGTTTGGGGGTTACCCATGTCTTTGTTTATAAGCTCCAGAATGATGCATTCCATGGCCTTGCAGACCAGGCTTGTCAGGCTAATAGGGCAGTAGTTCCCGGGGTTAGTGGTGGCATCCCCTTTGTGGAGTGGGATAACCGTCACTGTGCATCATTCCATAGGCACAAAGCCTGAAGTGAGGCTATGGTTGAACATGGTACTTAGGTGGGATGCCAGTTCCTTCTGTAGTCCACGCAGAACGCAGCCTGGGTTGTTGTCCAATCCCATGGATGCTGTCTTCTTGGCTTTGGAGAGTGCAGTCTTTACCTGTGTGGCCGTGATTATAGGGGATTTGCAATCATCTGGTATGGGGATGGGCCCTTTGGGGGGTGAAGGGGGTGAAGTTAGCACTGAACATGTCTGCCAGGATGTTGGCAATATCAGTTGGTTCAGTAAATGTAGTGCCATTGTGCTGTAGTTCAGAGCAGATCTGAATGTTGCCATTGAGATTCTTGACATATCTGTTGAATGCTTGTGGTTGTCTTTAGAATCCATGGCAATTTTATTTTCATAACTAGCTTTGGAGGATTTTATGAGGGATCTCAGTTTCTTGCTGTGGCTCACCAGGGAATTCCTGCAATCATGGGATTTTACTTTTTTTTGCTACACTTTCTTCCTCCTGTTGTAGAGTTTGTTTATGCCAGGGGTCCACCAGATTGGCTTCCTTTTTTTGGAGGCTAGCATCTTGGTTCTGTTGGGGATGCCATGGTTCATGCACTCATGTATGTGCTTATACAGTGCATTTGTATATGATTCAGCAGTCATGCCACTATTTTCCATCTGTGTGGGTGTAGCATGAAGTTGGCTTTGGAGAAGTTTTTTACGGTGGTTTCCTTAATGGGAAAGGGGTGGGCTGTGGATATCCAGGGTGATTAGCTTGTGGTCGGACCTGACCAGCAAGGAGTTGACCTCTGCCATGGAGCAACTGTTACCCATACTAGTGGTCCACGATGTTGCTATCCCTGGTAGAGGTATAGATAAGCTGATCCAGGGCATTGGAATTGATGAATTCCAGAAAATGTTGGGCAAATGAGTTAGTACATGAGTAATTTTCCCAGTTGATGGAGGGGTAGTTGAAATCACCCAAAATGAGGGTATTGGGCTGTACCTTAATATAATCCAGTATATTGAGAAACATGGAGTGGCCATTCTGGGGCATGGCGAGGGACCTGTAACACGCTACAACCTAAATTGCAGTCTTGCCCATTGTTAATTATACTTGGATAATTTCAGATGCATTATGTTGAGCAACTAGCCTGGAGGTGTGGATATCCTTTATGAATATGGACATGCCTCCTCCTTTAGTATTTTGTTCCAGGTTAGGTGGCTGAAAGTATTACATTAAACTGATTATTAGAAGTTTAGAAGAAATAGTGTTATGCTAAACAGTAAAATTGTATGCAAGGAGAGGTGATTCCTGAACAGGGGCTGTATCCAAATTTTAAATGAGAAAAAAGAAAAAAGAAAAATAAATGATGACAAATAAATATACTTTCTAAAATTTGAAAAGAAAATCTGTAAATGTACTTGAATAATGATGATTTAAGAAATAATATTAGCTACAAGCAAAAGGTTAAATTATCATGTCTAGGTATGTAAATGCAACATAATTAAAACTGATTGCTAGTGGAGGTTGCATTTCCTTTTTATTCATTTATAATTAAAAAAATATTTCTCAATATCAAATATAATAACACATTTATTTATTTTAGTCGTGTCTTATAGGCAAGTAAAGAAAAAATATGATTTTAACTATTTACAATATAAAAAGACATGCCTAAAATCACCTAGCTGTTTGCCATTTTCTACTTATATAATATCTGTATAATGACTAAATGTAATCTGTATATACTGGAGCTTTTCTCCCTGGGTCTCTGCTGAAAAAGGGCTTTGGCTCAGTCAGACATTCCCAGTCAACAAATGTAAAATAAATAAATAAATAAAAATAAATAAATAAAATAAAAAAATAATTGAGATAACTTTAAGATTGAATAATCCCTGATTATCAGTAAAAACTCATTCAATTCATAGAAGTGAAGTCTTGTAAATAAACATCAAGAAGAGATAAAACTTTAGTCCAGTGATTTTTAATTAATAACTTTGGAAATATTCTACTTTTCTTTATAGTAGTCTCTCTTTAAGCAGTCTCTTGTAGGGTTGACAAGAATTTTTCAAATTTTGGTGAACATGATGCTTTCCATTTTCTTATGATGTTTTCCCTTACTACAACTAAAACTGTCCATAGCAGGTAATCCTCTTAAGTTTATTTCATATTTTTCTATTATATTAAAGAACTAAAAGTTTGGTTAAAGAACATGATTCTGACTACAAAGCTTTAAGCAAATTGTCAGTTTTGTTCCAATAATTGTTTATAAATAGAGAAACATAAAATATAGGTATCCAATCAACTTTACACAACTGTTTGCATCTCTAGCATAAAACATCTCTTTTTTCAGTAAATTTTTCTATTTTATTGGGTGTTAGAAAGCTTCTATATAAAACTTTCCATGTGAAAATGCACAAATGTACTGAAGAGATAATTTTTGTAGATTTCAACAGTTGACATTTTTTTTCTGATAACACAATATTATGTCATAGTATAATATTACTCCAAAATTTATCATTTAAATTTGCGTTGTATGTACTAAAATATTATAAAGGTTTGAAATCATGTCTTCTAATTCAAAGTTATTGTAGAAAATTTCATGTAAAATGTTTATTAGTTTGGTGCTTCTTTGTACTTTAAGTATGATAAAGGAAGAAAAATATCCTGTGAAGAAAGTATAATATTCTTTAAAACAATCCAGTCTTGTGATTGTAAGTTATAGTCTGCTGTTAATGTTTCTAATGCCTTTACTTGTTCCCTTTAAAGGATTGTACCAACATATTATAGTTATCCAAGATATATAATCCTTGATTTTGAGTTTTTCAAAAATCTTTGTGATATTAAAGGGAATTAAAGTGTCAAACCAAATTTTGAGATTTGCGTTGCTTAAAATTGTGGTTTTACATTTTAATATAAAATGTATTTGAATTGGATAGGTGAAGTAATATTAAATTGAATGTAATTTCACAAACGTCTCCAATATTGATTATTTATATTATTTCTGATGCCATCTATTTTAATTTTGTTTGCATTAAATAGTGAGAAATGTAATGTTTTCCAATTTGAGCTATATCTAGGATCTAACCAATACTTTAAAAGTTGCTGCACAGGTATACATTTCTGTTTTTGGAAAATGCATACCCCCTGCATCCCAGAATATAGAGTGTAGAGGATAAGCTATTCTAAGCTTTTCTAGTTTTTTTAAACCAAAGAAAATATAATAATATTTTATTAATTTTTATATGTGTTTCACTTGGAGGTAGAACTAGAGTTTGAATTATATCTAACATTTTTTGGAAATATTACAATTTTTATTAATTGTAGTCTATCCTCAAATGAAATTAGCAGTTTGCTCCATAAGGAGCTTGATTTAGATATTTATTGTAAATATGCATCCATAGTTTGCTTTTTTTATGTCTTTTATATTTTTGAAAATAATATACAAATATATTAAGGTTGTAAAATCATTACTTATTTTTTTTATTTATTTGTAGTTTTGATATTGTTTAATAATAAGTTAGTTCTTCTAATGATTCTTTTTAGCATAATATAGTTAACATTACATCAGCAGAAAAAGAAGAATATTAGAGTTATAAATACCAGCAATTTCTTTTTTATTTTTGAATTTGTTTGTATTGATATCACTGAGATATGTATAGCTGTTGCAAACAGAATAGGGGATGAAGTGTATCTTTGTTTTGTGCCTCTAATTAAAGGAATAGGTTCTGAAGAGAAAGGTTCTAATTTAACATATGCTTTATTGTCTAAATGCATATTTTTAGAAGAGATATAAATTGTGGTGGGAAATCGAATATTACTAAAGTATTGAATAATTAGTTACAATTTAATGAATCAAATGCCTTTTCAATATTAAGTTAATGAATAATGTTGCTTGCTTTTTATTATGTGTTATTATTCTTTTAATATTATCAAATGTTTGTCTGTTATATATACATCTAGTTTGATCTGTATTATTTGTGACATAGGTTCTTTTAATTAATCCACTAGTATGAATACACGAATCTTGAAATCTGTGTTTAAGAATGAAATGAGTCTATAAGAAAAGCATAACTGGGGATTTTAATTTTCTTTATATATTAGTATAATTAAAGAATATTTCCATGATGATGGGATTATTGAATTTAGCTGAATATCTATTAAGGTTCGATGAAGAACATGAATAGTGTTATGGGAAAAAGTACAATTCTGAAATTATCCTATTTATTCCTGGAAATTTGTTAATTTTAAGTTCTTTATCGTGTTTATTACCTCTAAACCTTAACCCTAAAGATTTAAGTATATTCTCTTTGTAGTCTATTGTAATCTTTTTTTTTCTAAGTGATTAATTCAAGAATAGAGCTATGTCTGGTTTCAGAGTAATTTTGCTTTATGTCTATTTTCATAGAGGGATAATAGTGTTTAAATGCCTATAAAATTTCACCAATATCTGTACATATTTTATTATTCTTTTTATATCTCTTATTTCTGTTATATTTCTGTAATAGAATTTGATCTAGTTTGTGTTTTAATTATTTTTATAAGTTATGCATATGTCTAGGTGACATAGCAAATGAGGCTGTTTTTATTTTTTTCTAATGCCAGTGTAATTTTGTGGATCAAAATTTCAGTTTATATCATTATGTCAAACTGTGATAAGTTCAAATATCAAAACAACGAACTGCAAACTCCGAAACAGAATAATGTTGAAAACTCAAAACTCCGAATGGTTATAGTTGGCCCAAGCATGCATATGCATGAAGTCTTCACTGTGGTGCAATCTTGGAGTTTGTATATTTAAGTAGGGGGTGTGGGGGGCACAGCCCCCCCCACATTGACGGGTGTGGGGCAAAGCCCCCACATTAGTAATAGTCTTAAGTGTTACTGTGTTATTACGTTATCATATGGGTGTAAAGCTGGCTGACCATTGCTTTTCGGAGTTCCATTTTTCGTAGTTTGGGGTTTTCGGAGTTTTTACATTTTGGAGTTTGCAGTTCGATATTTTGGTATTCTGAGTTATTACAGTTCGCTGATCAGATATAGACCCTCAAACTTTTATTATACATTTTATTTAGATTATTTGCTTTTGGCTGTATGAAGTTTAGCTTGAATTTCTAGTAATTTCTTGTCCTTTTTTTTTTGTTTGTTTTTTTATACCAGGGTAATTTTTTAAAGTCTATTTTAATTTTTGTGATAAAGGCTTTGAGCTGTAAAACAGAGCAGAGAGTTATGTTAAAGTTATGGATTTTTGAAAGAACACTCCGTGGTATTAGTGACCTGTCTGTTCTAGTTTGTGTAACAAGTAAAAAATAGTGTATAATGTTTTATAATTTAAAATCTTTCATAGAGAATATCTCTTTTAAAGTTTGCATTTCTCTACAGTTTTAAGAGCAATGGCTGTAGGAGTTAATTATAGTGTTCTAGTTGCACTAGAATCTATTTATTTAGTTATTTCTTGACATGTGTTTACCTGGAAAGTCTGAGTTTTTTTTCAGCAGAGGCCCAGGGGGAAGAGCTTTAAGGTATGATATTTATTGCAATCAATATCTACAATAACAACTTTTATAATGCAGTTTCAATGAATACATAGCACAATAGTATAATAAAATGTGTATTGATATTCAGGAACATTAAATTTATAAGCCTTGCACTGAGAATTTACAGATAGAAGAGCTGTGTATAAGATAGGTAGGAGTAATTGAAGAAATGCAATACAGTGAGGTACTGGAAGAGGTAAGCAAGTCTAAGTGTTAATGCAAAAGTAGTGACAGAATAGTAATTTGGTTGTGCTAATTATAAGTAGGTCTAGTAGTTTAAGAAGTACAATAAAGTGAGGTATCAGAAGGGGATAAGCAGGTTAAGTGATTTAGTGCTTTAAAGGGAGGTATAAGAAAGGTAATCAAGGGTGTTACATAGCTATGTCCCAGATGAGGAGCAGAGACAAAGCCAGGAGGCAGAGATAAAGTATTTTAGTAATATTTTGAAAAGATGAAAGTGTGAAATAGACCTGACTGAGACAGGAATTGTATTCCAAGTTTTCACTACACTATTGGAATGGAAACTGAACCCATCAGCCCTATGTGGTTTGTAGATGGGGAAGCATTTTATTTGTATTTGACTGAATGGGGTGATTTAGAAGATAGTATTAGAATATGAGTCTAATTGCTAGGTAGGCAGATAGGGTATGGGTGATTTTATGAGTTAAGGATGAACTGACTCCAAGATAGGTGGTGAGGAAGCTCAAGCCAGTTAATTGTTTTAGCATTAAATAGTGATGAGTCTGGTAAGGTTTGTTGCAAGTGAAGCTGGTAATTTTGTTATAGCACTATTTAAGTTTAGAACTAAGTGAGGCTTGCAGGTTGGTTATGATAGATGCTTCATATAGGTGACCAGATAAGAGGTAAGTGATAGCCAGAGTTACCTTGGCAGAGTCTGTAAGGAATTTCTTTACTCTTCCAATAGTGCCTAGTTTTTGAGAGGTTTTCTTCATGCTGATGTGAATATGTAAATAGAATGCAAGATCATTGTCAGTTGTTATGTCGTGTAGTTTTGTATGTGGAGTAACTTCAATCATGGTATTATTTCAGGAAGAAATATTAAAGTTTTTTTTTTCATGGAAATGGGATTTTAGAAAAAAAGTGAAGTAATTTATTTTTTAGGGGATTTACTAGCAGGTAGTCGTGGATATATATATTGAATGTAAGACTGTCATTAATTGTTATGCATGGTATTATTTAAGGAAGAAATTTTAAAGTTACTTTTTTCATGGAAATGGGATTTTAGAAACATGAGAAGTAATGTGTTTTTGTGAGGGGGTGAGGTAATACTCCTATAGCCAACTTTAAACAGAGTTAAAGGCTTCTTGAGTAATTCTCTAAAGATGTATTAGGTTATCAGAAATACATGTTAGGGAAGAATCGTCAGTTTATTGTAGGAGGGAAGTTTACTGAGAGTATTTATGTAGCGTTACTTTGTAGTAGAAGGCCAAGAATGGATCCCTGTGGTGCACAAGTATTGACAGGAAGGAAGTGAGGAAAAAAGTGGAGAGCCACTTAACAGACTGGTATCTATCGGTTAAGTAGTTGTTAAGTAGTGTGTGTTGTGATAACCAGAGGGAAGACAGTTGATAGAAAAGTTTTTGGTGACAGACTAGATCAAAAGCTTTAGAGAGATCAAGGAATATAGAGGAAACAAGTTTGCTTTCATCTCTAATTTTGTTAATAGTACCTGTGAAAGTTAATAAGGCCATGGTAATGCTATATGAAGGTCTAAAACCATGCTGTGGGGTGGTCAGGAGTTTTTCCTGAAGAATATGTTAAGGAGGTTCTTGTGAATGCACTTCTCCAGAATTTTTGACAAAGGAGATACTATGGCAGTAGGTTTGAAATTGGTTATATCAGCTGAAGTTCCCATTTTATGAAGGGCTGATGAAAAATTTTTTTTTTCAACAGAGAAGGAATATATGATTCCTTGATAGATATCTTAATTAGAAGGGACATGGGATAGACTGTGGATCTGGCAGCCATCCTGAAGTATTCTGCTGGAGAGTATCTACTGAAGGAGAAGAGGGTTTTAGTTTAAGAAGAGTGATTTTACGTAGGAGGTTGGGATGGCTTTTAGGATGAAATACAGGGACGTTTGCATTTGCTGTCCGAGGAGAGGGCATGTCAGGATTGTTGAGAGGAAAGTCTTTAAT
Source organism: Protopterus annectens (assembly GCF_019279795.1). Classification (NCBI taxonomy): domain Eukaryota; kingdom Metazoa; phylum Chordata; order Ceratodontiformes; family Protopteridae; genus Protopterus; species Protopterus annectens. Next base: position 574,756,457 of record NC_056737.1, read on the forward strand.
AACGGCTTTAATGCTTTCTATAAAATGTGTGTTAAACTGGGGAGCTAAATCAAAGAAAGTGTTATTTGGGGCAGGATTAGGAGTGGTGGATATTTCAGGGTGGAGTATGTTATTAATGAAAGACTACATTAGTTTAGGGTTGGAGGGTTGGAAGGATTACTGAGGTAGATTTTCTTGTCTGTGATAATTTGTCTTTTAGTATGGTTACATAGTTCTTAAAGTATTGTAGGTTTTGGGGAGATCTATATTATAACCAATCTTTCCAAGCACTATGTCTTTCATACATTAGGTGCCTGCTTTGAGTGGATAACCAAGAAGTATGGTTATTCTTTATTCCTTTTGTTCTAGTTGTAGTCAGACTATTAAGTGTTTTCAAGAAAAGTCAGCTAAATTTGTGTACGGCTTAACTAAGTGGAATATTTTTCAGGACAGACTAGTTAAAGGAGCTTAGAATTCTGCTAGATATATCATAGGTTTATAGGTTCATAGGTAGGTACTAGGCTATCAGCCCAAGGGCCTAAGTAAGCCTAGCCAACAAAGTTTCCTGGCTTACGTCAACCAAAGAAAGTTAATTTCCTGTGTCACTGTCGAGCAGAGCCACAGAAGTGATCCCCAGGGTGTATTTCCTATTTCCCATTCACTCATCAAATTTTTCTTGAAGAGTGTTGATGAGGAACTTTGCTTGACATAGATTGGTAGCCTGTTCTAGAATATGGGAAGTCACTGAGACAGGAATCTATCCCTCCAGCAAGTCCTGTTTATTGTGGTGACAAAGTTTAGGTCCCTAGAGCATGTAGCTCTGAGGGATTGTGATTTCTTTAGGTGTAGCATGTCCAACAGCTCTGGGTTTGACATAGAATTATATGTTAGGCAGAGATCACCTCGGAGTAGCCGATATGCTACAGAGTAAAGCTGGAGTTTTTTCAGATGATCAGTGTAGGGCATCTGTTTGAGGCCAGTAATTCTCTTTGTGAGGTACTTCTGTGGCCTTTCCAGCTGCTGCACATGTCTTGTGAGGTACATTCCAAATGAATTGTTGTACTCTATAATGGGTCTAATGAGTGTCAAGTAGAGGGGAACAAAGACCTCTTTTTTCCTGGATGAGAACCCTTTTGTGATGAAATGTGCCATGTAGAAGGATTGCCTGACTACTGTGGCAATGTGATTATCAAAGAAGAGACTACTGTCCACCTGTGTCCTAAGGTCTCTTATCACTCATTCAGTGTTAAGAAAACTGCTGCCTATGTGGTAGTTCATGGGTACAGAGATTTTACCAAAGGGGATAACAATGCACTTTTTGGTATTAAGATTGAGGCCATGGCTCTGACACCAGGCATCTGTCTCAGTGAGGCCTCTCTGTAGGATGTCCACATCATTTGGGGACTCTACTATAGCTCCTAGTTTGCAGTCATCTTTGAACTTCATTTGCCAGAGGCCTTCAGTGTTAGCCTGTACTTCAGAGAAATAGATACCAAACAGGAGCGGTCCCAGGACTGATCCCTGTGGTACTTCACTTGTCACTGGTTTGAAGTCTGATTTGGAGTCTGCAACGTTTACAGTGTGGGCTCTGTCAGTGAGCCAGTTGGCAACCCATCTTGTGACATAGGAATTTATACCTTGTTTACTGAGTTTAGCTATAATTCCAGAATGGAAGATGGTGTCAAAAGCCTTGGTGAGGTCAAGATAGGCTGTGTGAACCACCTTACCCTCATCTACGGCTTTGGTGACTGCTTCAAAGAAGTCAACCAGGTTCAGAAGGCAAGATCTGCCTTTCACAAACCCGAACTGGGTGGGGTCCAGAGTTTGGAGGTTACGAATGTCTTTGTTTATGAATTCCATGATGATATGTTCCATGGCCTTGCAGACCAGGCTCGTCAGGCTAATAGGGCGATAGTTCCCAGGATCAGTGGTGGCTCCCCCTTTGTGGAGTGGGATAATTGTTGCTGTGCACCATTCAGTGGGCACAAAGCCTGACATGAGGTTATGATTGAACATGGTGCTTAGGTGGGGAGCCAGTTCGTTCTGAAGTTTGTGTAAAACGCAGCCTGGGATGTTGTCCGGTCCCATGGATGCTGCATTTTTGGCTTTAGCAAGTGCTGCTTTTACCTGTGAAGTTGTGATTACAGGGACTCTGCATTCTTCCTGTATGGATATGGGCCCTTTAAGGGGTGAGAGGGGGGTAAAGTTAGCACTGAACCTATCTGCCACGATGATGGCAATATCGGTTGGTTCTGTAATTTTTGTGTCATTGTGCTGTAACTCAGAGCAGATCTGGGTGTTGCCATTGAGATTCTTGACATGGCTATAGAATGCTTTGTGGTTGTCCTTAGAATCAGTGGCAATCGTGTTTTCATAGCTAGATTTGGAGGATCTTATAAGGGATCTCAGCTTCTTGCTGAGGCTAACCAGGGAGCTTTTCCACTCATGGTATTTTACTCTCTTTTGCAATAATTTCTACCTTCTGTTGTAGAGTTTGTTTATGGCAGGGGACCACCAGATTGGCTTCCATTTTTTGGAGGATAGAGTCTTGGTTCTGTTTTGGATAGCACGATCCATGCACTTGTGTAAGTGCTTATAGAGTACATTTGTGTAGGATTCAGCAGTCATAACTGTATTGTCCAACTGCATGAGTGTCATGAAGTTCACCACTTCTGTCTTAAGAAGCATGAAGTTAGCTTTGGAGAATTTTTTTACCATGGTTTCCTTAATGGGGGGGTGGGGGCGGGATGTGGATATCTAGGGTGATTAGCTTATGGTCGGATCTGACCAACGAGGAGTTGACTTCAGGTGTGGAACACTCATGTTGGTAATGACTAGGTCTAGGATATTGTTGCCCCTGGTGGGGGTGTGGATAAGTTGATCCAGGGCATTGGAATTTATGAATTCCAGAAAGCACTGAGCAAAGGAGTTGGTACATGAGTAGTTTTCCCAGTTAATGGTGGGGTAGTTGAAATCGCCCAATATTAGGGTGTTTTTTCCAGTATATCAAAAAAGAGGAGTGGGAATCCTGGGGTATGGTGGGGGATCTGTAGCAAGCTACATTTTGGATTGCAGTTTCGCCTAGAGTTAGTTGCACTTGGATAACCTTGGCTGCATTATGCTGAGCAACTAGCGTGGAGGTGTGGGTATCTTTAATGAATATGGACACACCTCCACCTTTGGTGTTCCGGTCCAGGTTAGATGTCTGAAAAGTGTGGTATGTGTTATAGCCTAGTAATGCAGGGGTTTTCACTGGAGCTTTGAACCAGGTCTCAGTCACTGCACAGACATCGATGTTCTCCATTTTAAGGAGTGCCTCGAGTGAGTGCATTTTGAGATTTAGACTTCTAGCATTGAGTAGCATTACCCTCAGTTTTTGCTTCAGGTTAAAATTAGTGAGGTGTAGGAAGTTCTAAGTATTGAAATTAGTGAGGTGTGGGAAGTTTTAAGGGAAAGTATTAAAATTAGTGAGGTGTGGGAAGTTCTAAGTAAGTATTGTTTAACATGATGAGTACTGGCTCTATTTGCATATACAGAGAGGTGAACACAGAGGGAATCAGAGAGGGTGCCATTGGAGACATACTTAGTGGAATCAGGCACCAATATCTAGTCAAGAATTGAGACATTTTATTTTGAGATAGTTATAATGTGGGGGGAGGAAATGAGTTGATTCAATCCAAATGGCTATAGGCAAGTCGATGGATATTTTGTGACGATATCCTGCCAATCAAAATTAATGTCATCTAGGATTATCTTTTTATTAAAAATTGTAAGCAAGATCCAGTTTAGGATGTTTTCCAGGGTCGTAGCATTATTACCTGGGGGAAAACAAAATACTATAATACATAGCTGATTATCGTTATTTAGTTCATTATGGGAGATGAGGTGTTCAGCGTTATAGAATTTGGGAATAAGTTTATTGTAAGGGTATAGTAAAGCTACTCTACTACCTCTTTTGAGTTTTATCTGCCTTTATGATATTATAACCAGGGAGTGATATTTGAGACTCACTTATATTGGGATTTTAGCCATGTTTCAGTTATGGCAAGAATATATGGTATATTGTTGGAAATCCAAGTCTGAAGTTCTGAAAGTTTATTACAGATGCTATGAGCATTTAAGGAAATGAATTTAAGCTGTTTGGGTGGATTGGGCTTTGATGGTTTTGGTATTGGTGGTGTGGTCCCTGTTTTGGAAGGAGGTACGTGGACTGAGTAGGAAGGGGGTTTGGCTTGGGATGAGTTTTGGAGGATACTGGGAGTCAGAATGGGAGTAAGGGCTGGAGATGGGATGAATATCCCAACAGTGTTAGGACAGAGAAATGTTGTTTGTTTGGTTAGCTTGTTTTGATTTAACTGTAGTAGTTTTATTTTGGTCTGGTAGGTGTGAGTGTATAATAATTTGAATGTGAAGTAAATATTGGGTGAGTCTTTGTATCTACTGGAAATAATTGGCAGTAATTTGAATCATTAGAGGTGGCACACATAGTTGGAGAAATGTGTACAAGATTGAGTGATGTATTGTAAGTCACAAGGTGGTAAAATAGGAAGAGGAAAGATGCAGTAATATTTAAAAGCAGCATGGTATGTAACTTTGTACAGAGATATGTCAGAGAAAGAGGATTCACTTAATATACAGTTAAAATCTTCCCTATTGTTAAATTGCCTTTTGTCCTGCCCCCTTTAATAATACATGCTAACACCAACAGACATTTGATGACCTTTATTAGAATCAAACAGACCAATAACTTAATTCAAACAGTAACCAATAAATGTAACATTATTCATACAGGTACCTACTCACCCTGTCTGAATAAGCAGCGTCCATACCCAATTGCTTATCCTTGTCAAGCAGTATCCTTCAATTAGCTTGATCCCAAACTCAATAACACCAACACCATCACCAAGGGGGGGGAACAGAAGAGGACAATCCTGTCCCTCTTCTCCACACTTCTCACCCCATAACACTTGATAATGTAACCCATGAATTAACAAAAAAAGAAGGGAGGGTTGCAAACTCACACCAAATGTGACCCAACCTCCCTTCCTACACCAATCTTAACATCTAGATCCACCCCAAAATCTACCTCACTTCCTCTACTCCACCACAATTAACCCATTACCACCCATAGCCTAACTAGCCTAACTCTTAACACTACACTTAACCCCTCCACCTTACTAAACTCCCCATTCCCTTCCCCCCTCCCTCTCCACCATCATCACACTTATTCTACCTCCTAAGATGATCCTGGACAAATTAGTTATTCCCAAACCTCATTTGTCCTGGCCCACTTTAATACACATTGACACCAATAGACATTTGATGACCTTTATTAGAATCAAACAGACCAATAACTTAATTCAAACAGTAACCAATAAATGCAAGACGATATTCTTCTTAGAGTTCACCAGGGCAGCATACCTACTCACCCTGTCTGAATAAGCAGCATCCATACCCACTCGCTTATTCTTGTCAAGCATCATCCTGCAACTCACTTGATCCCAAACTCAGTAACAGCAACACCATCACCAAGAGGGAGAACAGAATGGACAATCCTGTCCCTCTTCTCCGCAAACCAGCATGACCTCAGGCTGTCCCCCCTCCTCCACCCAATCACTTGCACCATTTCTTCTGAAAATAACCTCAGATGGACATTAAATAAATCTAGGTCAATGTCACTCAAATGCACCATCAGCTCTAAACCAAACCAGATCCTTGTCATCAAAATCATGGTGTTCAGTCATGTATATGCCCAAAACTCCTAACTGCAGAGCCAATCTATGATTAACGGCCGTAAGCATCAGTTCCAAAGCATGAAAACTAACCATATTCCTCTAAACCAAATGGGCACTATCTCCAACCAAACTATACACATGCCTGGACATAACATCTGCAGCATACACAAATCCTCCCTTATCTTATCCACTGATTGCTTCTTAGGAATTATTCCCAAGTCATTACCACTGAGATGTATCATTAATATTTGTGGGAGGCCTAACCAGCAAGTTAACATTTCAACCTTATGCATCAGTTGAATCCACCTAAGCCCTCTAATCCCATGACACATAACTGACCATCCCAATTGACACAATCCCAGATTCTTGCCATCCATCCTAACTTCTGCCCTTTTCTCCACCCAGTAGATATATGAATGACCCAGGATGAAAATGTTTCCTGAAAGGCAAAAAAAAAATGTATACAATTGAAACCATTATCTAATATGTTAAAAAGGCATAAGAAGACTATCTTCACACACTTCTAATTATCTCTATGGACCTACTTTCCCCTGACAAATCTGAAGCCCTTCCAGTATGAAAAGAATGAGCCACAGAACTATCAGCTGGAAAACCCATGCAACAAAAAGCCCTCCTGATTACCTGTATGAATCAACTACTCATGACCATTCCACCACCCCTCAGATGAAAATCCAAATCACCAGGACCCCCAACTTGTGTTCATATGAGCTGTACAGTCCAACAAACTGGACAAAGTCTTACATTCCTATCTTTCTTCAAAACTATTGATGCACCTTTCCCCAAATGATCCATTTTAAAGCTCTGTAACACAATGTGAACCACCCTTGAACATATCATTACATCCTTCCAGGCTAAAATCCCCAACAACTCTGACATCCAAAATGCACTGAAATACATCCATACACTCAAAGTAACCTACATAATGGAATCAACTGAGTCCCTTTCTACTAATGCCAAACTCTTCACCAAAACTTTAAAAATCTGCCTTGTCAATGGCCAATGCATACCTATATTCAATCCAGCTACCCTTCCCCACCCTCTCAACATATGTCTCACCAGCCAAGACTTTGTGAAATCATACAACCTAGCCACCTGTGCGAATATACATAGCTGCCAAATCAGTCTTAACTATCTGCAATGCCTTACCTTGCACCCAAACCCGAGCCAGATAACATAGCAGCAGCTCCTCTGACCAAGCCCCTTCTTCCTCTGGTAATTGTAAAACAAATTTATCAAAGTAATAAAGTGCCCTACCATATGCCTTCCTGGTGGACACCACCCATGATTGCTGAACCAACTTCCTGGCTACATTAATCTCAGATCCCACACATCTTCTGGTAGAACCACCAGCACCTCCTCCACCTCCAGAGCCAACTCTTAAAATCTGGAAAACTGAAATCAAGACATTTCACACTCCAGGCACATGCACCCCTGTGAGTGAAAAATTAATTAACAGACTCTGCAAAACTAACTTACGTAAAACTACCATTTCCGATTTAGCAGTCTTTGTCTGCAAAACCCTCACCACTGCCATGTTATATGAATGAAGAATAACCCTCCTCTTCAGTTTATCCTTCCAAACAACCGAAGCTACCCAAATTGGTATTAACTCCTGAAACGCAACATCCCTGTTCCACTCCTCCTGCCAGTCCAATGCCCATCTCTCTGCAAACCATTCACCTGCAAAAAAGGCTCCCATTCCAATACCCACCACTGCATCTGTGAACAACTGAAATTCTGCTTGACCCACCCAATCCATCTGCCAAAAGAAACCCCATTAAACTGTTCCAAAAACATAATCAGATACCCAGATTGGCCCATACCAGCTTGCTAGTCCTAACCAAAGGGTGCTTACTCTTTCCCTCCTTTCACCAAAAAGGCCACTGATTTGCAAAATGTATGCCTGGATGAACAGCCTGACATGCAAAATTCAAAAGGTCTAAAAGTGCTATTACCGTGCAAATGCATACTTTAGCCTTAAACACCACTGCCTCAATCTTTTCCTTCAATCTGTCTATTTTATCCAGAGCCAAGCAAAATAGCTCAATCCCTGCATCTACTAACAAACCCCAAAAATCTAAAGCTTTAGCTGGAACTTCCAACTTGTGCCAGGCCAGTGAAACCCCCACTTCATCACACATCCCCAGGAATTCCTGCAATCCATCATACACTCCCTCAAATCCCTCACCCATTAACAAAAAATCATCTAAATAATGCACAGCCCTCTGCATACCCACTCGCTGCTGCCACACCCAGTGAAGAACTGTACTAAATTTTTCAAAGGTAGCACAGGCTATGGAACAGCCCACCGGCATGGCCTTATCAAAATAAAATTTTCCCTCTACTACCATGCCCAGTAATGGCCACTCTTCCTCTCTTACCAGCAGCAAGGGAAAAGCAGATTCAAACTTCTCTTTCACTAACCGTGGGTCCTCAAACCCCCAGATAACCTTTGCAGCATCATCCAAAGATGCATAACTAACTCTAGCATCTTCAACTGAAATTAAGTCATTCACCAAACTCCCTGCCAGATACGATAAATGGTGAATCAACATAAATTCACCATCCACTTTATTCGGCACCAAACCCAATGGAAAAACGTTAAAACTTTGAAAAGGAGGGCTGTCAAACAGGCCCAACACCCTCCCCACCTGTCATTCTTTCTCTTCTAAGTGCAGAAAAATATCCTCCTTACACCTTACAGATCGTAAATTCCTACAAAACCCCTGAGAAAAACCTTCAATTATTTCTCCCTTAAGAGAGACATCAGAAAATTCCTGAAGCATCCTCTGTAAGACTTCTACTTTAATGGGGGAATGCCATGCCTGCGCCCCCTCTAACCCCTGAAGGACAACCCACCCCACGACCCTCAAAAATTCCTCCTACCCCTAATGTTCTGAAACCCTTGGGAAGAGTGAAAAGCCCCCATCAGCTGGAAATGAGCTTGACACCCCTGGGTTAACTTCTCACTGCCCACTTTGGACCACTGAATGATTTTCCCCACACTTTGAACAGCCATGCAAAAACTTACACCCTACCCACAAACAACTTCCAACATTAAAAGCCCAACAAAATCTTCCCCTTCCTCCCAACCATCCCCCAAAAACTGTCCATCATAGTAGCCAACCAGATATCCAGATGATGAACCTCCCATCGCAGTGAGTGATCCACTGCTTTCCTCTTCCAGAACCTCGATTCATACCATAACCAGGCATTCCTGGACCTCAAACGCTGCGCCTCCTGTATTGTAAGAAAATAACCCAATAAAAGTAACACCAAAGAGGTATCCTTCTCCAATAAAACTGCCATATAATAAATCCTACTACCCAGTTATCCCATGTCCTAGGTCACAGCTTACCTATCCTTCTCCTCCCTAACACTGCTAAGGCAGCAAGCAAATCTTTACTGCTTACTGATTCGGATTCCATCAACTTCTGAACCCCACCCCCATCTGTTAATTCAAATGCATAGATATATACCCCTTTCTAAATCTTCTCTTTCACTGTAGCTGGAATGTGAGGAGTCAGAAAGACAGCCCCCGTTTCTTGCCCTAGCCACTGTGTAGCTAATCAGTCTCCAGGCCATATGCCAAACTCAGAGCTCACTTCCAAAAGCAAACTCGATTGCTCACCAACCCAATACTGCCCTCCCTAACCACAGCATCCCCACTTACCTCCTGACATCCCTGAGCTGCCCCCCATGACCCTCCACGTATCTTCTAACCCAGGCCACAATCCATCATCTGATGCCTCCCCATCATCCCCAACACACCCTAAACCTGTCCCTCCTAACTGAACATCCAGTACAAAATCATTATCTGATGCTCCAGCATCTGACAGATCAAGTGTTTCCCTCAACAGCCATTGTCTCTTCACATGAATAGCTGGTCTAGTCCTCACTGTTGTATGTCATTTCTTCTTGCTGGCTTCCCCTTTCTGAGCCATCATCCTGGAATCAGAGTTGGTCACCTCTTGGAACAACTCTTCCACCTGCACTACAATGGCCTCCCACCATTGTCATAGACTCTGCATACTTGCCATCCGCAAAAAAATAAATAAATAAAATAACTCATTAAGGCACTGACTAAAGAAACAACATATCAGTATTGAATGAAGGTGGCTAAACCCAGCTGTTAACCACCTTTCAAATTTTCCCCACCCCTTTATAGAGAAAAAAAACACACTGGTGTTTCTTTAATTTAGCCTGCTTGAAAACTGACATAGGAGAGCCAACACTAATTGAAATAACCACCAATAATGTATAACAGATCTAAGCTGCACCACGCATTTGCTGCAGCAATTCCTCAAAGTGGGAACACTCTGCAATCACACCTAAGCCATACCTGTCGAATCAGCTGCTCCTGCCCTTCAGCCAATACCCTCTGGCCCTATACAGCTCAGGAGTTCGTACACCAAACAAACTTAATTATGTAGCAGAACACCCTCACATTACTTCAGCAACTAGAGACACCCAAGTCAAGGACTCAGTTTATACTCATATGAATACCAACCATTGAAGTATGCAGAACCAAATTTACGTAAATTTTGTCCACCAGAAAATACCTTGTCCTTGTGGTGTGAAAGACTCTTAGCAACAGATGGAAACCCCCACCTGAATGCAGGGAGGACGTACAGACTCACTTAAGAAGGCACCCCTGCCGAGAGTCAAACCACAGAACCTCTTGCTTTGATGTGACAATCTCAACCTCTGCACCAATGCACCATCCAAGAGAATGCAAAAAAGGCCACTTATCTGTGAAAGGATTCATTGCAATTTACTTTATAATGAAAATAGAAACAGTGAAACCAGCCCGTAATGGATTTAAGCCATACTGTGCATGAGCAGCAGCAAATCCTATAAGCAGGACCTTCCCATCCCATGAGCAGCTCAGAACCACCGCAGTAATTAAGTCCTCATCACTGCTGCATTTATCTCCCCATTCACCCCACCATGGCACTTCGACTAGCCTGTCGATATATGACCTTCTGAGATCAGGCATACTCCCCACCATCTCCATCTAACTAAGGAAAGGAATAAGACCATGGTCAATCTCCCAGCGAAATTAGCCCTGACCCAGCAACCTGTGAGCAGCCAAGAACCACCAATGGAAAGAGAGAAAAAAACATATTCAACAACTGAGAAGGGAGGGATGCTCAAAGATTGCCACAGCACACCATCATTGCTCCTCAGACCTCATAAAGCTCAAAAAGCAACTATCCCACCGACTGACCTCCACAAATGCAAACAACACTGACCAAGACCATAAAATTAATCAGCAATGGCACACTAATGTGTCAAAGCCCATGGGCAGCTCAAGAAGCCTCTGTCACTGCCAATGATTGAAAATGGCCAACCACCGCCCACTACCACCATCAGGAAATGTGCTTACCAGACCAAAAACACCCAGCCCTGGGCCATCCCACTATACTACCTAAACCTAACCATAAACTGCAAAGTCACAAACATACTACACAGCGAAAAACTCCACCAACTCTTCCACCCAATAGCAGTAGCCAGTCCACTAAACCAGTTAAGAAATCCCAGTAAAAGTAGTCCAAGGCCTACTTGCACTCCTGTATCTACAGGTAATCATGGACATGATCCTTGCTGTTGCAAACTCATGCCAAATGTGATCCAACTTCCCTTCCTAAACCAGTTTTAACACCTAGACCCACCCCAAATCTACCTTACTTCCTCTACTTCACCACAATTAACCCATTACCACCCACAGCCTAACTAACCTAACTCTTAACACTACACTTAACTCTTCCACCTTACCAAACTCCTCCCCCCTCCCCCTCCCTCTCCAGCCTCATCACACTTATTCGCGTCTATATTAGATTATCGAAAGTTCTATTCAGTGAACACTCACATGAGCAAAAACACTGGAAATCAAACTTCTTATTCTGGGGGGCTGCCACACCCCCAACTAACTATATATTCCAACTCTGAGACAGCGAGGAAAGTGTAAATATCCCACTTCTCATTGTACCATGACCCCACAAGCATCCTTTCAATTTCCATTGCTTTCGCTCATGTGAGCATTCACTGAATAAAACTTTTGATAATCTAATATAGACCCCACTTATACTACCTCCTAAGATGGTACTGGACAAATTAGTTTGTCCCAAACCTCATTTTTGTTGTCAAGTATGATATATTCTAGGGCTTTTTACCTAGTTTCACTCCCATCCTAGGAAACCAATATAAATTGACTAGGGTCCATACTGTATTGTTATATATCTTAACTACAAGATGCAATGTTCCTTATTGATCCTCAAGTCTATGTTTTATCTGAGGTAATGGTATATTATTTGTCCATAAAATCATGATCCCCTTTTACTTTTAAAAGTAGATTGTGTTAATAATGTATATTTACTTGGATTCCATATATTTTTATCTGAATGACTAATGTGTTTTTCTTGAAGAACTATGACTTGTGCCTCATTAAACATCTAGAAATTTTAGCAGATTTGATCTTTTCTTAACATTATTTAATCCATTGACATTTAAACAACTCCATTTAAGAAAAATAAAATTTGCTAATGTATATATGTTCCATGTGCATTACTATGTATAAGATAAACTTCTTCACCTCTTCTGATTAATTTATGTTGTCCAGAAGGCATTTCAAGCATACAGAAGATTTTATAATTAGAATTACAATAGCATTTAAAATAAACTAAATTAGCTAGATATATGGAATTAAGTAATTCCTAACCTAGAAGAGAACAATCCCATTAGACTAACCCTCTGTCTCTCACAGCTGTCCCTGTAGATTTAGAGTTAGGCTGGCATGAATGAGTGTCAGACCTCTACAGATATTAAACTGTTAATCTGGAGGTAATGATATTTATATCTTTAGTCATAAGAGTAATTATAACATATGATCAAGGCTTATCTTTCAAACATTCAAATGTTTTAACAGTGTAAGAATTTCAAGTCTGTTTTTCTTAATATTGATGTTTATAATTACTATTGTTTTTTATACAAATGAAAAGGCATTTTTATTTATACTAGTATTTTGACTGCTAATATTAGTCATACAACACATACATTAGCAGGACTTTGCTTTTTAGACCATAGTAAATGGTTCTCAACTAAATCGATATGTTCATTCCTTTTTATGGTTTATATTTTAGAGACCATGTTATGTAGTAACAAGTAAATAAATTAACAGTAGATTTTACCAAAAACACCTTCTTTAGTATGCATATTGTGATTGTAGTTTGCACTTTCAAAACAATAATTTACATCTAACAGAAAGTCTAAAACCATTTATTAATAGTTTTCTTTTCTTAGTTATTATCAACAGTATGGCTATTTAATTCTGTTATAATGTCATCTCACTGAATTGTCTTTATATCATCATGATTCTACATGTAATGATGTTTCTATTTCCCTAATAAATATTGTATCATACTTGTGTTTAGTATCTTTGTCATACTTTTTCTCATCTTTAATCTGTAAGAAAAAGTTATTTTTCCATATGTTTATAATTACTGGTTGCTATAGGTATCTCATATATGCCCAGTTTTCCCTGCCCCAGCAATTTGTTGTCTGATGTGTGTTTTCATTATTGTTATATACAGTCATTTGTAAAACTGAATGTAATAAGGTTTTAAAAGGATTGGCTAACTCACCATCACTACTGCACTAGACGCATTCTCTAGTTCCCCAGGTATTAAGCAATTTCACCATCTCTTGGTCAGGATCTGCATTCTCACTGTTAAGGTCTAGATTGATTTATTTTAGACTTGTGCTTTACCATGTTAACATTTATTCTAATTCACCACCAGAAGGGCCCATCTGCTCCAATTTAGCTTCTCTTCCCTCTTCTGATAATCTACAATGTCTACAGGAAGCAGTGCAGGGATCTAAACAAGTACATAACACTTAACCAACTTGTATTCATATTTCCTGCTTTACCCCAAAGTCTTAGTTCCTCTTATTTTAATATTTCTAATGGAATCTGACTTTTTCATGCTCTCTTTAAAAAGCTGAGCCATTTGACAAGATTCATAAAACTTCATCTATCTACAGCTTCTGTATACATGTGCACAGTTTGGCTTATAATGTTTTTTGTGCTTCTTTGAGTTTATTGAATTATTTAAAAGTTTTATGACCTGTAAACAATATTTTTATGCTTTAATTTATTTGATCACATATCTAATTAGGTGTTTAGTGTGTTATTATGAGAAGAAGAAGGAAAATAACTTTCCTGGTTGGGAAGCCAGGGAACCTTGTTCATTAGACTTATGTAGGCCCTTAGACCGATAGCCTAGTACCTACCTATGAACCTATGATTTACTCCATAGCAGCCCCTTCACTGAATACAGAAAAGTTAAAGTCACTGATGCTTCATTTAGTTCACCTTGTTCAGTAAGTTCTAATCTTCAACATCAACAAACAAAAAGCATTCCTATGTATCTGGTTTCTGCATAATGTCAAATATTTTAAAACAGTCTATTCCTTTTCTTCTGTCCTTCCTTCCCTTTTAGTCCTGTCAACCAAACAATTAAAAAACAGCATATAGCCAGTCTCCTTTTAATATATACACTGTAATTTTTGAATCATGTCATTTGTTTCTACACTTATTATAGCAAGGGTTTATGATTGCTCTCTGCTTGATGAATATAAAAACATTTAATTCAACTGAATTTGATGCTTTTTTGCAATTAATTGTCTTCAGACAGTATAAAATAAATAAGAAAGGAAAAAATAATAATATGGACTTTTCAAACTGTTTACCTTATAATTCCTGTTCTGAGAATAAGGTAATAATGCTTCTTTATATTCTTAAGATTGTAGTTTTCTGTATCATATTAGAGCAGGTTCTGTATGAAGATTAATTGACCTTACTCAGTTTTAGTTAGATGATGAGTCAGTGGTTTGTTTAGTTATTTGTGTTTTCATTCTGATGTCAGTCCATGCTGCATTTTCTGATGACATTTTCAAGGTGGGGGATGTCTAATCTATGTCTTTGATAACAAGAATCAGACTCTTATTTATAGCCAAAGCTATTTCTTCTTCAATGTTATTAAAAGTCCTAGTGCCCATTTGTCAGACGGATTTTTATTTTTTGCTGGAAAAAGTATTTGTGTTTTAATATTGTTTTGTTTCAGTATTTTAACTAATGGTTAGCGTTTTTCCTCATGTCTATAGTTTCTGCTGAGCAGTGATTGTCAAATCTTATATTGTATCGTCCATATTTTAAAGGAGCTTTTGCCCATGCTGCTTTTAGTACAAGTTCTTTGTCTAAAGTGGAGAGGACTTTTATTATGATGCATCTTGGTGGTATGAGATGATTAGTAGCCAATGGTTTACCATGCTGCTTTTAGTACAAGTTCTTTGTCTAAAGTGGAGAGGACTTTTATTATGATGCATCTTGGCGGTATGAGATGATTAGTAGCCAATGGTTTACCATGCTGCTTTTAGTACAAGTTCTTTGTCTAAAGTGGAGAGGACTTTTATTATTATGCATCTTGGTGGTATGAGATGATTAGTAGCCAATGGTTTACCGAGAGTGATGAGCTCTAATTCCATAGGAGAAGACTTCCTGAAGGTGTAGAAATTTGGGACTCCCTGTTGTCAAAAAAGTTATATCTTCTCCTTAATTTTTTTTCCTCTAGACCAAAACTCTAATGTTACAATTCCTTTCTCAGTTTTCAAGGTCACCCAGTTTATTCTATAACCAAGTATTTTGTTTCGATAGAAAGTCCATTTGCATTTCTTCTTTTTTAAGTCTTCCCTCAACGTCTGTTAAAACAGTCTCAATGTCTGTAATTTTGGTCTGCTGCTACTGAATCATTTCTTTCAGAATATGTGTTTGCTTAAAACTGTTTTCTTTTAAATTATCCAGGTTTTCCTGAAATCCTTCCAATTTCAAAGACTGCTCCTGAAACACAGAAATTACTTGTTGTAAGTCTTTTTTAGTGAAGAATCTGAGTGTGAGTATTTTGAGTTGCTTATCTTTTCATGTGCAGTTAGCCTCCAGAATATTTTAGAAGGAAAATGTTAAGAAATCTGCACAGGTTTTTGATGTATCTTGAAACAAGTGCTTATAGATTTCTTAAAGTAGTAAATTATTTTTCAAAATGTTATTCTCTTGTTTAAATAATATTAAAAAACTGCAGAGATCTGAAAAGTTGTTGCTTTTTCTTAGCCATCCAGGCTCCACCCCATGCGGATGCACTTCTTAATGAATGTATTAACTACAAGGTTTATACATGGTCAATAATATGTCTGTCAGTTACAAAACCATTTTAAATAAAACACTTTGTAAAGCTGATAGCAAGGAATATGGAGGAAAATAGATAAATTACATAATTATGAGGCAGATAAAATGAACACTAGTATGTATATATCTTATTTTTACACAATTAATACTACTAACAATAGTGATGATCTGAATGGTAGTATGTAAGATCAATAGCAAGATTCATTTTTTTTTTTTAACTCCTACAGTTAGCCGTCCCAGTTCTTCTCCTCATTCACTGCATCTAGTAGACCCACCTTTGCCACCCCCAACCTAACCCTAACCATGTCCAGAGCTGCTAGGGAGGATGAGGATCCTGATGCAACATCACACTGCTGCCAGGAGTTTTTTTTTCTCCTATTTTATGCCTTAGCTTCCCCATCCCACTTGCACACTCATGATGACCAGAACAGAATTACAGTGGGGCATGCTGGTATGTCTACCCTATTCTGTAGCATGAGCTTTATCACCCTATATCATGTTGCCCACAAGGCATGATAACATTGTTAAATTCTCCTTTTTCTATGTTGGTAATTACATGAGTAGTAGAGTAAATTGTGTCTGAGAGAAATACTTGTTATTCACTATGGTCAGGTATAATCAAAGCAACTCAACACCCTTTTAACTGGATGTGTCACATTAAGAGAGTTACATTGGGTCTTATCCTGACAGGGCTCAACCAACAAAAATATATGTTGCTTAAAGTAGATGACTGATGGTGTGAGAGAACATCAGTTGAAATGATTTTAATAACACTACCTTTTCCCATTTCCAACCAAAGAAGATGGAAGACCATATGACATTCAGTGCATAAGTTAAATGCAATTACCATTCCATATAATAAGGGAAAAAATATTGTTAGAAAGAAGCAATGCCTTGAGATAAGATGGCAATGAATATTATGACATATTTCAAGAAGGTGGAAATAATCTGTCCTGCTAATTTTAGTGACTGCTAATGCTGGACTTCAAAAGAAGAGGATAGAGACCTCAGAAATTGCAGGAGACTAGGTGGCATCTTCTTAATGTTCTGTATAAGGACAAGGTAAAAGATAAGGGGAAGATCTTTATAAAGTAATATAATTATTGGTATTTGACTGAATGCATTGCACATTGCAGTAACACAACATTTTCTAGAACTGCATTATTGAAATGAGAAACTGACAGCACAAAACAGAAGAACTTATGTATCTAAGTTGCATCAGTAATGAAAAGTAGAAAAATGAACTCAAAAAAGAAAGGTCATTTGGCAACAAACCACACATAGCTGACTAAATGAAAGTGTATAGGAAGATGGAATGGAAGCATCATCTATACTGTCAGGTGTCTTGAAAATGTATAAAATTAGCCAAGATGATTTGGTTTCAGTTGGTCTAAATAACAGAGTGTGTGTGTGTGTGTGTGTGTGTGTGTGTGTGTGTGTGTGTGTGTGTGTGTGTGTGTGTGTGTGTGTGTGTGTGTGCATGTGTATATGTATATATATATATATATATATATATATATATATATATATATATACAAATAATAGGTTTAGCATCAAAATTTAGAACTAAGATTTAGTGAACATCGGAGTGCCGAATGGCAGTTGGCTGATTCCTATATTTCCGAATGTTAATTGAATGAGAGTTCATATCAGCAAATGCCACTGTGCATTCACTGACATGTGCTCGATGTTATGAATAGAGATCGCAGTACAGTGCGGATTGGGAAATTTAACCCTTTCCTCACTGTAGTGCAATCTCGGAGTTGGAATATATAGTTTTCAGGGAGTGTGGGAGGTGCAGGGGAGCTTGCCCCTGCTAAATCGTGAATTTCAGTGTAAGACTTAAACTTTGTACTTATATGAGCATCACATTCAATATTCAAAGTAAATGTCAAATCTGTAGAATTCATTCAGCAGATTCGACATTTTCACCTACTTAATATGCAAGAATTCAACATTGACTTTCTATGTTAAATATGTTTTTTTTTCAACGTCGAGATTTTGATTGTGAACTCTGTGTGTGTGTGTGTGTGTGTGTGTGTGTGTGTGTGTGTGTGTATATGTATATATATATATATATATATATATATATATATATATATATATATATATATATACACATACATACATATATGTATGTAATTGGTATCTTCTTTGGACAATTTTAGCTATAAATTAGAAAAAGAGATGGAAGACTTTTTCACCACAGTTTGAAGAGTTACTGTCTTTACTTCAAGAAGTTGCTTGGAAAGAGAGCAACATAAAAATAGATAATTCTCAAAACTTGTTATCAAAATCCATGGCTTAAGGTCGTATAGTTAATTGTTTTATACATGGAAGTAGTTATCGCCATAATAAAAGAGGATCTGAAACTGACTTACAGTTGAAATGTGTAGTTTAATTTTTTGAGTGTTGATTAAGAACCTATCAGTCTATTTTAAACATGCATTGCAAATGTTGTAGATATATTTTTAATACTCAAATTTTAAACTTAAATGAGTATTGTATTATATATACCCTTTGGAATTTATCTATGTTATTTGTTGTAAAATTCTGTAATAACTTTCAAACAAAAAAGTAAATTAAAAACTAGCACCCAACTTATGGAAATTATAAAAAAAGCAGAAATAACACCCATCATTGCTCCAAACCTATTCAAAATGGTGCACCTGTTCATATCTAGTAGATATTGCAAATATATTAGCTAAAAAATTGGTGCAAACTTTCACCCCTGAAATAAATAATTACAAAGCTCAAATGTTCCAAAGTATTTCAAACTCCCTATCATCAACGAAAGAGCACTTGCCAAAGGTACTTTCCAAAACAAAGAAGTGCATCTTCTGTGGGACCTAATAACATACCCAACTGCCTGCTGAGCAGTGCTAAACATGCTCTGGTGGAACAACTCCTACAGCTGTTCCACCTGTCTGCAGACACTGGACTTCTTGCTAATGTATAACTTACATTTGTTTATGCTACCTCAGAGAAGCCACCCCATCATGGATCCAGGAAACTGCAGACTGCAGACCTATTATTCTGATAAGCCTTATCTGCAAGGCCACAAAGTTGGTCATAACTGACCTGATAAACAATGATATTAAAAATCTTGTAGGATCTGAATCCCAGTAGTTTGGCTTTGTTAGTGGCAGACCCTTTCCACTGAATCTGGTAAATATTTTTGAAAGAGTAACATGAGCTGTCGACAGATTTCATGCTGTTCATATAGCTTATTATGACCTTTATAAAGCATACCGTATGTTAACATAATTAGCATGCTAAATGTGCTCTAAATTGATACCTGTGTATATATGTGGATAGTAAATTGGCTCTGAGTCAGAAGCAATACAGTGAGGGAGGCAATTGTGTCATCAAAGATCATGAAGGTAACTACTGGAATCCCCCAGGGATCCATACTAGGACCTCTACAATTCGGCATATACTTTTCTGCTTTCCATATCAAAAATGTGGATTTCTAGTTAACCAAGTCTGTAGATGATTGTAAACTGGGTGTCATAAAATTCCCTTCTGTCATGCAGAAGCCACAACTTGAATGTGAACATATTAATACCTGGTACACAGAAAATGGGCTAACGCTAAACTCTAAAAAGTGTAATACTGTCATATTTGGCAAATAATCCCTCAACTCAGCTTATTAATACCCCATTCCAAAATGAAGATGATGTGAGAGACCTTGGATCACGGGTAGATAATTCCTTCTCTTTTGATCACTGTGTTGTAACAGTGGTTAGAAAATGCTTCTATGTGGTTTGGCTGAGTGCAAAAGGAATATCTTTCTGATCAAAAGAAGTCCTTACCACTCTATATTCTGCACCGATCAGGCCCATTATAGAATATATTGCCTTCTTTAGGATGTGACTCCTAGACATATCAGGCAGTTGGAGACACCCCAGCTGTTCTTAACAAAAAAAGATCATGAGCCTACAAGACCTGCAGTATCACGAGAGGCCAGAGGCTCTATCCCTGTATTCAGTACCTGATAGACTCCTCAGGGGCAATCTGTGCCTTTATTTTCAGTTTAGTAGGGATCCATCAGTCTAAGAGCTCTCTCCAGAAATCAAACAATCTAGCAAACACTAGGACCAGAGATCTGAACCTATATCAACAAATAAATTATGAAGTGGAGACACATTCTTCATGCAATTACTAATCCTTCTACTTCCAATCCGAACCCGGAATGTGACACAGTATCTTCATTTAAAAAGAAGTTAGACAATCGGATGGGTATTCAAAAATTCACTTTTGAATACGTCTATCTCTTGATTGATCCAGGAAGACTGATGCAGTGAGGCCATTTTGGTTTAGGTGGGGATAGCCTAGATGGAAGCCATGTTGTGTCAGTAAAAGTAGGTTGAATTTTTTAGGTATTCTAACAGTTGTTTCTGGATGCATTTTTCCAGGATCTTTGATAGTGGAGGTAATACTGACTTATAATTTGCTGTGGAATGGTCTGCACCACCTTTATGTATAGGGATTTCATACAACTGTTGCCATGTTGGTAGAACATATTTTTGTTTAATGGAGCTGTTCATCAATATAGTTACTGGAAAAGCAACTGAGCAGGCTGCAATTTTGAGAAATTCACTTGGTATGTTATCAGAGGCCCATGATATTATTTTTACTTTGCCAAGTATGTTTTTTTTTAGTTTGTGGAGACTGGCTGCATGGTAAATTGCTTTGCTGATATGTATGGATTACTGCTGTCAGATTCTTATAGAGGAGAATGACTATTGAAGGTAAATGTGGGTATCTGTTTGGGGTTGTAGTAGTCATGTGATGAATTGTACAAACTCAAAAAAACACAAAATAAAACTGGATATAAAAACAAAAAGCAAAAGCTGACTCCAAAGGGCAACAACACAGCCGAACTTAATATTCAAACCGTGCTTAATACGATGTTAGCGCTTTCGTTTTTAAACTTTAAAAACTTCTTCAGACACAATTTTAAACACAGAATACTTATTAAATATCAAAGAGAGGCAAGTCATGTGATCACTAGCCCCAGATGAAAAATGTAAAGATATATCCTCATACTATGTATATGTTTAAACAGCTTATATTTAAAAATTGCAAGCAATAATAAACAATGCAAATATCAGCAGGATAAACCTAAGAAATTTCAAATAGCCTATATATGATGTCTAAGTAGTTTTAAAATACATTTCTATCTAAATACATATATTCTACTCATAAAGTTAAAAAATAAATAAAAACCTTTGAATTCTTTTCATCTCTCAAAAGTTTTTAACTTTAACATGGGGGCTATGCTAACTCCTTCATTAAGTCCTGGGTGTCTATAGGCTTCAAGTCGCAATTGCCATATTACCTCCTATCTCTCCAAATATACTGACCAGGGACCTCCCCTCAGATTCTTCTTCACCTTTTCTAACACACTAAATTTAAATATGTGTTTGGGTAACTTCTCCAAGTGTCTAGAAAGAGTGTTGGTTGTCTTTTTCTTCTTTATATCATAAGTGCGCTCATAAATGTGATTACGCAATCTTCGCTCAGTTTTTCCTACATAAAAACCTTCACAATTTAGGCATCGAGTCCATAAATCATGCCCATAGTGTCACAGTTATACTTTCCTTGAACTTTGATAGCCTTCCCTTTAATTATTATACTATCACCCTCCAAAATATATCTACACATACTACATCGCCCACACTTAGTCGTTCTTAGATGAATAAACTTTTTAATTACTTTTCTTTCTACCATGTTTTTATATTCATCCCCCTTCTATAAATAATGGAGGGCTCACTTCCCAATACATTTAATATACTAATATTCTCACAAAAAATATTCCAGTTTTTTTTTGCATTATCCACTTAATTTTAGAACTATCTCTACTAAATGCAGTCACAGTGCACTTGTGTAGTTCTTTAAATCACTATTCTGGTCAGCAGTTGTTCTGTCAAGTACCCCCTGTCCTGCCAATATAGGTTTATAATACCCTGTCTCTCTTTTAAAATGATCTTCATCAATTAATTCATGTACCATTAGATGGGGGTAACCCCTCCTGTTGAACATGTTCACTAATGTTTCACATTCTTTTAAAAAATCATTGTCCAAACTACTCATATGGGCAGCCTTAACAAGCTACCCTTTTACCACCGCCCTTTTCTGTTTGAACGGGTGGCAGCTTGAGAAATGTAGCAACATGTTCAAATTTGTGGGCTTTCAATACACACTAGCAGTGGATATTCCTAAATCCCTGAATCAGAACATCTAAGTATGGCACACTCTCCTGATTATAAGAATGTGTGAATGCCAGGAAGTCTGTACTTGTATTAATGTAGTGAATAAATTCCATGAATTCAGGGACCCCTTTACTCCAAATAAGGAAGATGTCTTCCAGGTAATGTAAATAAAACTTTATAGCACTGTTATGCTGACTACTAAAGACATATTTAAACCCCTATTCCAACATGACAACATTTACTAAGAATGAACCCACCGGGGACCCCATTGCTACCCCTTCTTTTAGCTTAAATATATTTTTCTTAAAATATATAAAACTGTTCTTTAAAACTATCTCTAATAATTCAATAGCATTGTTGATGTACCCTTATTCAATTCCATTTCTTTGCAAGTAATCTTATGTCCATTCGAAAGCTATATTATGTGGAATGATGGTATAAAGATCCTGTATATCTACAGTCACCATAAAATCCTCTTCATTATAACTGACATCATTCATTTTATTCAAGAAGTCCCAGGAGTCTAGGCACAGATACATTTCCTTCCCAAGTAGATGTTTAAACTTAATATCTATGTATTGGGCACATGCCACCATTACTGATTCCCTCCAATCCACTACTGGTCTAAGTGGTGGATTTTCTATGGATTTATGAACTTTCAGGACCACAAACATCACAGATGTTCTAGGGGCTAAAATATTTAAATATTTAAACTCATCTGCTGAAATTCTCCCCTCTATAAACATGTCTCTTAATTGATTGTTGATGTTGACATATGCTTTATTTAATTCCGAAACACTGACCAATTCATAAGCATCACTCTGCAATACAGTGTTTATACGAAGGTTGTAGTCATCCTGTGTCATGATAACAATACCCCCCATCTGGTTTCATAGCTCTTAGTTTATCTTGAATGTAACTTAAACTTTCATCCTCTTCATGTTCCTGCCCATCAAATTGTCTTTTATTATTTTTCAACATGGCTCGCAGGTTAATTTCGCAGAGCTTTTCAAATACAGACAATATAGGGTGCAGTGGGGGGGGTTGTACAACCTACTTACCCTAAGAGGGTCTAACACAGAGTTTTCTTTAAACAATATGTTAAAGTTCAATTTACGCACAAACATTTTTAAGTCAATAAGTACATTAGTTAAATTTACATCTTTCATAGGGACAAAGTTCATACCTTGGGGGAGAAAAAGTCAGCAAACAGTTTAAAGTCTCCTTCTGCATTGTAAATAATATCAGGTTTATTTCTTGATGAATAAATTTCACAAGATAACATCTCATATTCCTGCCCGTAGTTAGATTCTTCGTTCTCCTCCAGCATAAAGAAGAAAAAGACAACCAATGCTCTTTTTAGACACTTGGAGAACTTCCCCAAACACACTTTTAAATTTAGTGTGTCAGAAAAGGTGGGAGAGGAATCTGAGGGGAGGTCCCTGGTCAGAATCCTTGAAGAGACAGGAGGTAATATAGCAATTGAGACTTGAAGCCTATAGACACCCAGGACGTAATGAAGCAGTTAGCACAGCCCCCATGTTAAAGTTAAAAACTTTTGAGAGATGAAAATAATTCAAAGGTTTTTATTTATTTTTGAACTTTATGAGTAGAATATATGTATATAGATAGGAATGTATTTTAAAACTACTTAAACATCATATATTGGCTATCTGAATTTTCTTAGGTTTATGGTGCTGATATTTGCATTGCTTATTATTGCTTGCAATTTTTAAATATAAGCTGTTTAAACATATACATAGTATGAGGATATGTCTTAATTTTTCATCTGGAGCTAGTGATCTTGCCTCTTTTTGATATTTATGAAGTATTCTGTGTTCAAAACTGTGTCTAAAGAAGTTTTTAAAGTTTTAAAATGAAAGCACTAACATCGTATTAAACTTGGTTTGAATATTGAATGCTCACCTGTGTTGTTGTCCTTTGGACTTGGATTTTGCATTTTATGTGATGAATTGTGTAAAATGTGAAAATGTGTATTCAATATGGATGTTATGTTGTAGTTATTTTCATGAGGTAGTAG
Source organism: Protopterus annectens (assembly GCF_019279795.1). Lineage (NCBI taxonomy): Eukaryota > Metazoa > Chordata > Ceratodontiformes > Protopteridae > Protopterus > Protopterus annectens. The sequence goes on from NC_056737.1 coordinate 574,780,691, forward strand.
GGTAGATGTGTTTTTTTTTACTTAGGCTGAGTAGGAACACCAAAACTGCTTTTTTTTTCTGTGTGTTCTCTGTTTACCATCTTCATGAGTGATCCATAGTTTTGCAAGGATGCTATGATTTGTAGGCTTTTCCAGGATTTCCATGCTTTATCTCTCTTAATGTCATGCTTCCTGGGGTATTTTTTCTAATGGTGCTAAGATATAAATGATGTTTAGGAAGGTTTTGTTGAAATATTGCAGTGTGCCTTTAAGTGGAGGGTGTTTAATTAGTGCCCAGTTCATGTGGTGGAGGAGGAGGGAGTTGAAGGTGTCTCTAGTGAAGTGTATTATTGGGTGGGTTTTGAATCTTGCCATGATTCCATAGTTTGAAGCTGGAGTAGTAGTCACTTATTGAGTCAGGGAGTTGCTATAATATTATTAAATATGGTACAATGCCTCCATTAGAAAGAAAAATATGCTACATGAAGAGAGATGGGATTTCCTGGTAAGTACTGAAAGCACTTCAAACATCTTTTTTCCTACTATACTTTTTGTGGAAGTGTTGGTGTTCTGCTCTGCATATATAGCTACCAACATGGAACTTTAGGACCACATGATTTTTTAGTCTGTCTTCTTTATTTTGCAATAGAATTCATTCAATTAATTTTTAGTTAGGAACATGACTAGTAATAACAGACTAAAATTATTTAATTTTTGCCAGATCATGAACAACAAAAGACCATGTTTTCTGAATGGCAAGCTGATGAATAAAGATTGATGTCCTTTCTCTTGCGCTATTACATTTGTAACCTTCTTAGACATCTCTCAGAGCAAGATTAACATGTCAAGTTTCATTAAACGTATGATACATGTCATCTCTTATCTTTCTGTCTTCCCCTTTTTCCTATTATAGAAACAGCTGCTAGCAAGTATTTATGCCTTACTCAGTGTAGTAGAAATTATTTTCGTAGGCCTTTCCACGTGTTCTTCTTTTCAGTTTTACTTTACAATGTCCTAGGTTTAGATATGTAGTGGCAAACCCTTTGTGTGCTTAATAAAGAATTTTCGACTGGAAGCAGACTGCCTACCATACCGCTCAACCTGGAAACATCAAAAATCTAGACAAGGCCCATGAAAAATAGTTACAAATCAGTATGCTGATTAATGTAAAATTTGCATATCTAATTATGTAACCCTGCCCACTCCAATGGAATTGTGAGAAGCCAACTTTCAAAAGCAAACTGAAGAACAGACAACCAAAATATGGCACCAGAGTCCCCCTGTACCCATTCCAATGTCCCATTACCTGGCTATTTTGTCCCATTTATCATAAACACTAATATGTGCATGCATACTGCTTTACTTCTACAATGATTTGGATTATATTTTTACATTTTATAGCACAATGCACAACCACTAATCGATATCTGATAAACAAAACAATACTGTCTCCCAATGAAAATAGACTTGGCATTAAAACTTCTCTGCCTTTGAATTTCATATTCATTGAAACAGCATTGACATACACACCACATCCAAAGAAAATGCATCTGGCCAGTGGTGGATAAAGTTTACCTTTGGGTTGTTTTCAAATCATAGGCCCCTTGCACACAAAACAAGAAACATACATGCATTCTACTTGCACACACAATCGCATTTTTCCAGTAGGCAATGAAACAAAATGCATGAACTGATAATGACAAAACTGCCCAATTCAGAACATTTCCATCATAAAAGTCTACTTACACACACACACACTTTCAATTTCAGTTTTTTTTTCGGGGGGGGGGACGACAACAAAAGGTCAAAAACCAGGGACACATTTTAAACATTGCTTGTATAATTTTGGAAAGTTGCTAGAATAAATTGTTGTGTTATCGCCATGCGTTTCACTGGCAAGTCTTGAACCCAGAACCCTATGCACTAAAGTCGAAGCAACATATCACTATGTCAAATCAGCAGTTTCCTGAGCAACATGAAGACTGAAACTTAAATGGCTATCATTTAGTGAATTCATTTCTCACTTCTCACCATAGTTCTCAACCTCTTAGCACAAAAAAACCTGGACAAAGCCAATAATGGGGGAATACAGCCCCAAAATAGGGACAAATTCCAAATACTGAGATTATAAACTTACAAAATTGCTAAAATAAAAGGTTTTGTGTTACCATTTATTTTCTGAAGAATATGAAGTCTGAAATTCAAATGCCTGTCATTATTTAGTGAATTCAATCCTTTAGTGATTTGCCATAAAAATCCTGAAAACCACAGATGCAATGAAGAACAGAGCAAAAATATGAGGCATAAATTCACAAGTGGTGGTGGCTAGGGATTTGAGCCTGAGTACCTCTAGCCACGAGGTGTATTAACTTGGGGGCATTTACACACACACACGCACACGCACACACACACACACACACACACACACACACACACACACACACACACACACACACACCAGCTAACTAACATTCACAAGCAGACATAACTCTGAGTCCATACAAATAAAACAATACCTAAGCCCAGGATAATTCAAGCAGAAATACGTCCAAACACACACCAGCTAATTAACATTCACAAGCGGAAATAACTGTGAGTCCACACAAATAAAAGCAGTAGCTAAGCATAGGATAATTCAAGCAGAAATAAGTCCACATACTCTCTCTACCGGAATCGAAAAATAACCACCTCTGTAGCTAATAACAAAACATACTGCTAAACTCAAGCAGACATATGTTCACAAGCAGAAATAAAAGCAGTACCAGCTCTGCAGCTAATAATGAGAAATGGCATCTAAAACATACCTTAAAAGCTCTGCAGTAACAAAAAATAACCACCTCTGCAGCTAATAATGAAACGTGCCGCTAAACTCAAGCAGAAATACATTCACAAGCAGAAATAAAAGCAGTATCAGCTCTGCAGCTAATAAGAAATGGCAGCTAAAATGTACCTTAAAAGCTCTGCAGTAACGAGAAACAATTAAGCTCTGCAGCTAAACTCAAGCAGAAATAACTCTGTGCACAGATGAGTCCAGAAGATAAGCAGCAGCAAGCAGAAATAGACTAATAAACTCCAAACTACTCATTAGAGCAGATGCATTCAAACAGAAATGTGCGCACATGAGCCCTAGAGCTCAAATCTGAAGGGCTGTAGGAGCTGACGTAATCTCGCAAATGATGACGTCAGCTCAAAAAGCAGGAAAATAAAAAAAACTTAAAAAAGCTTGGAAAAAAATTGGAAATGAAGGGGTGCTACTCGGGAATTGTGGCACCCCATTATTTGGACCCCAAAACTCGGTAAAAAATTAGTAATTCAGTACGGTTGAGAGGTTTACTGTCTTCCCTGCTTGGATTACTTCTGAATATCTAATAGAGTTAATAATGCTGTCTAATACTTCTTTTTCTTTCGGCTTTTCCTGGTTAGGGGTCACCAACAGCGGATCACCTTGACCGCTCATGATTGGCAGTGGAGTTTTATGGTGTTGAGTTGCCAGCCCGGCGCCCAACCTTCCACAGAAGGCACACACACACCCACACTCACACCTAGGGACAATTTAGAGTGTCCAATCCACCTGCAGCATTTCTTTGGGATGTGGGAGGAAACCGGAGCACCCGGAGGAAACCCACGCGACCACAGGGAGGACATGCAGACTCCACACAGAAGGCACCCCAGCCGAGGATCAAACTGGAGAACCTCTTGCTGTGAGGTGGCAATGCTAACCACTGCACCACCATGGCCGCCCAATGCTGTATAATACTAATATTTCAAAATGAGTTTTTATTTTTATATTTAGTTCACTACTTTTACTACCATTTCTGATTTTTTATTGTTTTTTAAATTTTTTTATGAATTATTATATGAAATGGTTAGGAAAGATAATGTAGTAGTAACACAATGGGAATGCTGAATAATTAAATATTCATAAGGTTGTTTGAATATTTATGCATTCTAAATCAAGCATTGGTTCATTCCTTAATTGGAATTTTGAATGTATTGGTTCTTGGTTTATAGGTTAAATATAAAATAATTGTAATGAGGTTTAGGTCACACATCTGAAGAAGTCTGATTTATATGGATGAAAACGTTAAATTTTATTGTAAGGCGTTTATGGCATTTTAAACTGCAGTTTTCTAATAAACTACGAGTGTTTCAGCATTCGCTCATTCATTTCTTTCGTCAGTAGCACTTTTGACCGTATTTATTGGTTCTTTGTGGGAGTGCTACCTGCATTTTTTGGTTCATTAGTTTATTTTTTGTGGAGTGGCGATGGAAAAAGAGCCCTTCGTTGAATGCAAGGGTCAGGAAGAGTTGGGTCAATCAAACAAATTGGTTGGCCAACTCACGGAGTTGATTGACTTACTGACACCCTTGTGCCAATCGCTAATCGGAGCAAGTGTTAATCCCGCCTTAGCAACAGGAAGTGGAACCGAAGGGTTTGGCAGTCAGAAATGTAAGAGGAAAAGGGAGCTTATTGGCAATCAACATGACGCCGGCGACCTAAATGAACCGAATGGTGATTCTTTTAATCTAGATGCCACACCAAGGATTTTTCTTAATAATATTGCTGGAGAGTGCACAAATGGAGGAAACACTAATACTGCAATTAAAACAAGACTGCTGACTTTTAGTTAGGCAATTTCAGGTACTGTTTCAAACTATAATTGCAAAGAGACTACTGAGTGGTTGAAAACTAATTACTGTTTTAAATTTGAATCTGGTGGTCCTCAATTGCCACCTAATTCTGATTCCTATCATGTAAAAGTGGACACGTTGTCAAAATTAATGTTAAAATTCAGAACATTATGTATTGAAAATGCTTATTTAACTGAATGTATCAGTAGGAACATTGTTCCAAAAGGTTTATGTGTTCACAAGTACCCTAATAATGTGCAAATAGGGTCTGTCTTTCATAAAGAATTATTAGAAGTATTTAACAAATGTGGGATAGATATTTTGAAGTTTATAGTTAAAGAGAATATTAGATTGCAAGAAGATTTATAGAATGAAATAGATGAGTTGGATTCATGTATTAAAGAGGACCTTATTTTTGGCATTAGTGAAGAGAAAGAGAAATATTTTAAAATTAGGGGTGAAATTGATATTAAATGTGGTGAATTGGTTAATAGGAAGATGAAAACTTAAAGAGGGATGTACAAGAGTATCAAAATAATATTAGTTACCCCAAACCAACATATAAGTACTACAATAATAATAGTTTTAATAGACAGATAGAAGAAGACAGTGTTAATAATAAACAAAGGTATCAGGAAAGGGATTATTATCAGGATTTTCCACCCCTGCCTAAATCAGAGAGGCAACACAATAAAAATGGACACTTACATGAAAATTTTCAAATGGGGGGGGAGAGGAGGGAGGGAGAGATACTAGATAGCGGTACCCCCCCCCATTTATGATCAAGACAATGGTAGCAAGATAGTAGTTGAAGGGGTTAGGAACACCTACAATATTTTTTCCATTTACAATTTTAGTAATATTACACTTAGTGAGGAATACTTCAAACTTTTAAGCAAGGGACTCAAATGTATTCCTTATGGTAAGGGAGATTTAACTAGGACGTTATTAGACATTAAGTTATTTTTAAGAAAAGTGAATTTAGAAGTTATTTTTAAGAATAGTACAGGTAAAAATAATGATTAGCTTTTAAAACGAAAGACTACATATAATCCCCCTATGCATGCGCAACTTAAGAATTTAGAAAAAATTATGGAGATGGAAATTAGAAATGCTCAGAGTAATATTAAATATGGGACAAATTTAAACAGGAAAGAAAGGGAAATATTACAAGAATTAAAATGTGATTTGAATGTTAGAATAATTAAATCAGACAAGGGTGGAGGGATAGTAATAATGGATAATATACAATACGAAGGTAAGATGAATCAGATTCTTAGGGATGAAACTAAATATTCTTGTGTCTCTAGAAATGAGGTTAATTTGGCTTATAATAAAATAGAAATTAACCTCATGGACTTGTTACAAGAAGGCACTATTGATAAAAAAATGTTTGATTATTTGAATGTGCAAAAACCTAAGGTCCCTACAATCTTTGGAATTCCAAAGATACATAAGAATTCTGAAGACCCACCCTTTAGACCTATAGTATCTGCTGATGGTTCTAAAACCTTTCCTTTGTTAAAATACGTAGATACTAAGGTAAAACATGTCTGGACAAGTAGAAAAGTTATATTTAAAGATTTGTGGGATTTGTTAAGAGATATAACCCCAGATTTATATTCTGATGATTTACTTTTTGTCACTATAGACATGGTTGATTTGTTTTCACCTATACCATACCTATCAGGATGAATATGTTTGAAGAAATTATTTTTGAAGATAGGCAATTATCTCATAAAGAAAAAGTAGTAAGTGTATGTTTAATGGACATGGTTTTAAAAATAATTTTTTGGTATTTAATGGACCATTTTTCAACAAACACAAGGAGTAGCCATGGGAGCAGATTGTTCCCCCACTTTTGCAAACTTGGTTTTGGCAAGATGGGAGGAAACTTGTGTATTGAATTCAAAATTTAAATCCTGCTGGATTTTGTATCGAAGGTTTTTAGAGAATATAGTTATTTTTTGGACAGCCAGTAGAGAAATGTTTAAAGAATTCATGGAATATATTAGTAAAACGACACATTTTGTTAAATTTACGCATCAGATGTCTTACGACACCCTACAATATTTAGATTTGGAGATTTACAAAAAGAATAATAAATGAGAATCTAGGATTTATAGAAAACCTACTTTTTGTAATTATTTTCTTCATTTTAAAAGTGCACACCCTTCACATTGTAAAATAAATATAGTGAAGGGACAATTTGTAAGAGGGTGCTGCATGACCAGTGCTAATAGTGATTTCAAAATCAAATGTGATTTATTGGAGAAAATGTTTGTTGAAAGAGACTACCCTAAGGATTTATAGTAAATATTAGGAAAGAAGTTGAAAATGGTAGAGAAAACAAATTTAAAACAATTAAGGGTGATAGAATGAATAGTGGAAATAGTAATAATGTAATAGGAAAAGACTCAGATGTTGTTAATAATTTTCATCAAGCTTTGGTTTTGGAATACAATGCAATAAATAATAAGATTAGAAATGTATTTCAGAAGGAATGGAGTAGATTTGTTTCCCTTACTGATTTGGAGGGTATTGGAGGATTAGATTTTAAAGTAGTATATAAAAATTCAAGTAGTATAAAGAATATTTTAGAAAACAAAGAACAGAAGAAAATATATATAGGGGGTAAAACAAAATTAGGTACATACAAGTATGGACATTGTAATCAGTGTGAATACATCATGAACACCAAGGAAATTTATCTTGAGTGTAGGAAAAAGTGGATTAGAAGTAAAGGGTATTACAATTGTGATTCAAAGGGGTTAATATATTTAGCTGTTTGTCATAAATGTAAATCTTTTTATGCGGGGAAAACAGAAAGAACCCTAAAAAGAAGAATTTATGAACACATTTATGACATGCTGAAGGGCAAGGAGACTAAAGCCCTATTCAAGCATTCTAAGGAATGTGATGGTTGTAAATTTTATTTCACAGTGCTTGAACAAATTAATAAAGATATAAGGGGCAGCCCATGGGAGGAACAAATAGAATACAGAGAATTATGGTGGCAAGTAACCCTAGAATTGGGAAAACACCCAGGGTTAAATGATTTTATTTCTATTATGCCATTTTTAAAATTGAGGGCTGCTAAGCTCTGAATGTTGTTTAATGAATGTAATATTCTTAGTTGACTGAAGGTGTCACTGTTTTATTCACAATGGTCTGTTAAACTTAAAACCAATTCACATGCTATTAAATTTTTAAAAGTTTATTTTATATATACATTTTAAGTATATTTTATATAGATTGGTTTTATTTCATAGTATTTATTTGATTTTAAATTAATTGATGTTTAATTTTATAATGTTTATGAATTATTATATGGAATGGTTAGGAAAGATAATGTAGTAGTAACACAATGGGACTGTTGAATAATTACATATTCATAAGGTTGTTTGAATATTTATGTATTCTAAATCAAGCATTGGGTCATTCCTTAATTGGAATTTTGAATGTATTGGTTCTTGGTTAATAGGTTAAATATAAAATAAGTGTAATGAGGTTTAGGTCACGCATCTGAAGACGTCTGATTTATATGGACGAAAACGCTAAATTTTATTGTAAGGCGTTTATGGCATTTTAAACTGCAGTTTTCTAATAAACTATGAGTGTTTCAGCATTCGCTCATTCATTTCTTTCGCCAGTAGCACTTTTGATCGTATTTATTGGTTCTTTGTGGGAGTGCTACCTGCATTTTTTTGTTTTTTTATTGTTTTTTAATATTATAGTGATTAACTAGATATACAGGAATTGAAAAACATCCACACAGAGAAGTTTCTTACACTGTTTTGTTTTGGACCCGCCATATCTGTATAATAGTTGTTTGAGACTTAAGGGATACCACAAAGATTACTTGTTTCTTTTAAGTGCTAAATTTCAGGCTCAAAAAGAGGGTTATGAAATATATCTAATGCATTTCCTTCTTTTTGTAATTATTTTTATTCTGTCCTTTCATTTCATTCACAAGAAGTACAGCTGTAAGATCAATGTTTAAACTAGAAAACATGAGTTTTCTTTTCAGGCTTCTGAGTGAAATTGTGATTCAAAAGGTAGCATTATATATAGAGTTTAATTATGTCACTGTTTGGTTTATGATAAGGGCGCATTTTGGTAGAAACATAGATATGTGTAGGCTGATCAGAACCTCAGAAGAATTCTGCTGTATCATCTAAGGAACAACTGTAGTTTCATATTATACTTGCATATGTGTGGTTGCACAAAGAAGGTAAAACCCGTTTGCTTGAGATAGCAGGATCTACTGTCTGCCAAGATGTTAATTGATCACTATAGCAACTGCATCCCTACATTGCTATCAAAATATTGACATCAGCACAAAAGCAGAAATTAGATGAGTACCAAAGAAACAGACATTCTCATTTCTCTGTGACATTTGATTATTTTTCAGAATGTAGGTAACTACATTTTTATCATTACTTGAGTGAAATGTTATGAGTATCACATTAAAACAGAACTGTGTATCATGAGACTGGTGCAATATGCTTAGAACCAAAGGTCCAAGGTACTGTGATTGTGTGATTATGTTAACACTGTGAATGTTCTTTTTATAGCTTCATCATTCTTTATGTACCAAACACAGCTGATTATAAATGACAGATTAGTGAAAGTGAGTTAAATAATATTCTTATTGCAGACATTTCCCTATCACTTCATGTTTACATAACCTGATTAACATGAAGATTGCATTTCAAATTAAGGTAAATAAGAAAATGGAAATATTTATCAGCACTGTTAATGTAGTAACAGTAAACAAATCAGCCTTCCAATAAATTACTACATTTCAACCATAAAATCATTTTAACATGCATTTCACACGAGTCATTTCTTCCAGTACAATGCCAGTGCTTTTAGAAATTATAAATCATTTTTAATCACCTATGACTTACTAAAACACTATACATGGAGGTAATCTGTCATAAAGTGTTGACATTTATTTATCATCAGCTAATAATTGTGCAAAGTACATCAAAAATAACCTGGCTATACAGTTTTTACCCCTAGCACTCTGCCCTATGGTATGTCCCTGCTTCAGTCTTTGTCCCCAAAATTCAAAGAGAGAGGAGAGAGAAAGAGAGAGAGACAGAGAGAGAGAGAAAGGAAGATGTAGCTTCTTTTCTATCTCAGAGCAGGTAAGAAAAGAAGAAAAAATGCAAGACTGATTATGTGAAAAAGTTTGTTGGCACAACATACAAACCTGCTTGTAGAGGCATTGACTTACTCTCTATCCTTCCCTCCTGAGGATGCACAGTTTATAAATATCCTAACACAGATAAAAAGGAGGATGGCCTCAAAAAGGAAGCCATCTCCCTCAGAGAGGTATTATGCAGCAAGCATGCAAGGTTTGTATCTGCCCCCAGGGTGATCTATCTTGTAACAGGCACTTTTGGGGATATATTGTGGATATACTTCAGTGCATTGGCAATCATCATGAGGAAAGCAGATATTTTTCATACCCCTAGAGGCAACACACTGCAAAATGAGGATCCTGATCAAAATGTATTTGTAGCTGAGGCTGTACTAGACATAATCTGATGCTTCAAACCCCATCAGTCTGTCTTAGAAACAAAAAGTCAAGAGTTTTGCACTACTAGAAGAAGAAGGTATTTACAGTAAATGTTATGAAGGCTTTAGATAATCAAACATGCATGCTTTTCTACTTGACCATGTCACTGGCAGTTTTGAGACTGATTCTGAAGAAAGATGGCACAAGTTTCAGGTGTCTAAGGTGTTCACTGCTAGCTCACTCACAATGTGGGTTGTGTACATGTACAATGCAGCAAATGACCATTTATGTAGTCAAATTACCATTTCACTGTACTTTCCCTGATAAGGCAAACCAAACACAGAGTCAGAGCAGGGATATATGAACATTGAAATGATGCACAAATAAGAATATAGCAAGCAGAGTAGATGTACATACTATGGAAAGTAATAACAGTAGTTTTAATGTTTTTACATTTTTAGTTTTTGGAAAGCTCTGTTTGCCTAGAGGAGGAAATAAGCTAATAGAACTGCATAAAATGGAAGCAAAATTTATATTAAACTATAACACTTTATTCTCAAGTGACTCAATGTTGTGATGTCTTGCAAATGTTTGATTAATTGATATAAGAAGGATTGTTGTAAATATATAGCACTGGCTAAGCCACACTTTTTTATTATATTTGTATTTCCTCATACTGCCCTTTCCCTTAGGTATACAAAACTTGGAATTGTTTTAATGTCTGAGACATTTAATTTATAATGTGGCATTTCTTTACATGAAATAGAAAGTAACTTATAATTGCCATCAATTAATGAAGAAATGCTATATAGGGTGTATTTGAGTTACAAAGCAATGCTGTTCCCTTAGAAGGTTAGGTGACTGAAGAGCTAGGGAGAAATAAATGTCATTGGGTATTATGTTGTCAATTTTCATCCAACCATCATGTTTCCACCATAGTCAAAACAGCCACAGTAATCACCTTAGTTCCATCACCAGGCCCATCACTGAATACAGTACCCCCTTGGATATTTACTCATACAAGTTTATTGCTCAGCTGGGATTCCCAGTCCAGTGCCTTCTAAAGCTATTACATCAACAGTAGCTGAAAACTTGTCCAAGATTATTTCTGTATAAAATCATACACAGGCACACATACACAGTGTTTTTCAGGAGGGAATTAATGATCCCTCTACAGTAACAATACCCATTTCTTGTCTTTACTGTAAAGCTATCATTAGCCAGTCCAGTATGGCACTCCAGAAACCCAACTGCTGTATACCTACAGGAAAAGCCAATCATAAATTAAGTGTTTGACAGCTATGGCTAAAACAGTCCCTTCTAATGGGGCAAACCATCAATACACATCATTAAGCTAATAAATAAACCACCAGTGATAAGCATTTAAATTAATTAATACATTTCTTTAATGAAGCAAATCAAAATTGAGCATTCCACTTTCTGAACTTAAATAATAAACTAAAGTTGAACAAATGCCAAGTTAATAGATTTAAAAGCAGAAAATTTCTAACAGGTTTTTGGCTTTGTTGTACTCTACTGGTCCACCAGATGTGCAGTAGTAAGCATCACCCAACACCCAGCAGTAGGTTGACACCACACTTTAGTTATAAATAAAGAATGTCTTGTGTTTCTCAGTCACATGAATATTAATCCAGATAAGGAAACACATACAGTAGACTTGTTCATTCTCTGAACAGACACTGGTCAAATAAAGTATAAGGGCAGTCAGTAAATAATGTCACTCATTATGATTACTGGTTTCTTTGTCTTCAGAAAATGCATGCTAATGCAAACCTGCTTATTTGTCATTTTTTCCAAAATGAATAATGCAACTGACTAAATGCTTTGCCCGACCTATGGCCTTTGTGCATCATTATCTTTATTATTTTTATCTCTGTTGTTTCACTCTTTGTTGAAGCAAAAGTTGAAATACATGGGACAACATTGCTAACTTGATTATGTTCTTCTGCTAATGGTCTTAAGCAGTATCATGTGAGTAGAAGGCAGGAGTGGAGCAACACAGAGAATTGGGGACAGATCCAGAAATCATGACAAGTAAAAGAAGTTTTTTAAGGTAGTACTGCTATTAACTTGTTGACAAAATACAAAGTGAATTAAATATGCATTTTCAGAAGTAAGCCCATGGCTGTAGTTGTCATTAAGTGTAGTCTACTATAATTGCTCCCAAAATCAACAGTTTTAGGAGGGAATAAGAATGACTGAGCAAAACTGTAAACCAAAATGAGAAACAGTTAATAGGTATGATCCATGCACAGCAGGGTTATTACCCATTCTGACACTTTTCCATGAGTCTCTGCCGAAAATGGGCTTCTACCCAGTTGGGCTTTCCCACTAATCAAATGTTAATAATAAAAAATAAAAATAAAGTGTCCCACAGTGCAACTGTGCATTTACTGAAACAGTGCCCAGGCTGGCATGTTGTTGCTCACAATTGGGGCTGACTTGCTCTGCATATATGTGTCATGTTTGCAATCATCTAAAATCAAATTCCCCATGGTTTTCTAAAGATGCTCAGGCTGGCTTGTCAGCATACATTTGTCATTTCTTAAAACCAAGTCTCCCGTGATTTTTTAAAGATGCTCAGGGCTGGCTGTCCTTATGGAAGTTCATCAACATTGTGTGTGTTTGTGTGTGTGTGTGTGTGTGTGTGTGTGTGTGTGTGTGTGTGTGTGTGTGTGTGTGTGTGTGTGTGTGTGTATGTGTGTGCATGTGCATACACATGCTCAAGTTGTGTTGTAAGTTATGCATTGTGTAATTACCTTTTATGTATTTTTTGCCTAGATAAGACCACAGAATACAATTGTCCCTTTTCATGGGTGACCAAGGAGAAATGTCTGGTTAAGTGATTTGCTCAGCGTAACACATTTGGCAAATGAGGATGGAAGAAATTAAACCCTGTATTGTTGGAGCAGGAAGGACTTATTAACAGCTCAGGAAGAACTTGAATGTCTGACTCATTTTTGACTTTGACTTAATTTGTGTGATTTCCAGTAAAAAACATGATATGCCCCAAAATGCTGTTGTGGAGGTACCAGCTAACTTTCCAGAATTTCACATAATGTCCACACTTTGCTTCATATTTAATCCATTTAGTCTATGACTACACAATGACTATTCATGCTGTCAAAGGCAAATCTGCATGGCATGCCAGTCATGGATCATTTATATACTACAGCACAAGCACTGGGCTTGTCAATCACTCTGGCCAAATCCATTCCTGCACAAAATGTCTGGTGGACCAGTAGAGTACAATAACGCCAGTTTTTCTGCACCTTTTACTTCCAGTAGCTAAATATATGCTTAATTATATCTGACTTTTAAGTTCAAATACCAGTTGCAGAATCCCACAGATAACAGAGTTTTAAGCATGAGCTGTGTCCAAGAATGCAGTCTAAGACTTTCCAGAATGAGGACTATACAAAAATGCAGTCTGTATGAGGATGTTTCTTAAGCAATGCAGAAACTAAGGAGCTAACTTAACAGTCTCTCTCTCACTTCTTTTCAGTCATCCTCGCAAAGAAAAAGAGTCAGAGGCGGGATTTTCTCGCTTCATCAATATGAGTGTAAGTACTCCTGTCTCCACAGTCACATACCAGGAGGAGGGGTAGACCACATAAGTGAAAGCATTTTTTTGACCTGAAATACCATTTTCAGGAACATTAAGCTTCAAAATTTACAAATTTACTGACATTTGGCACTCTTTTTTCACTCTTTAACAGTTCTGCTGTTTTCACTAGAAACAGCGATCACAGTTTTCTTTTTTTTTTGTGAGAAAAACAGCGATTACAACTACCTCATTTTAATACAGGTTTCACTTAGCTTGCCACATTTCTCTCTGAAAATGATTAACATTTGCTTTAGCCTAGTAATTCTTTTTAGGGTGAAGGATATAATATTCTGCCTGTTTTTCTGTTAGAGATCATATGTGAACCAAACCAATTAAGGATCATCTCCAGTCGTCTTCATACATCTTCTGAGTCACAAGCAATTTGCCTTAGCAGTTTATGTCTTCCATTGTTAAGATCTAGAGACCTCTATCTAGCAGTATAGGAGCTGTTATCATGACATATAACATGGGCATATTTCAGCCTGATGTTATTAGTGTAAATAGCTGTATCATTCCCTATTGCAACCCTGGCAAAAGTATTTATATTCTTGAATGGACATCATTGTGCAATGGCTGTAGGATTGATAAGACATTTATGTCTGTACCACATTCTCCAGGATGTACTGTGAGGCCATACCATGAGGAGGGATCCAACACACAAACTAGTACATTATCAAGTACTGCCAGTTATACTAGTGGGATAAGTCTCCATACAAGTAGAATGTTCACTAATTACATGAACCTATATACAGTCTCTGGGCTCAGGAAGAATGTTTCTAAAAGCCTGTCCTAGAAATTACAGTAAAGTTGTCATTACTGTGCCTCTTTGCTTTCTGCAGTCCAAGGTTCTGATTTCTATGTAAATGGACAATGCCTTAGTAATGTTGCACATCAATAAATAAGTCTGAACATGATCCTACCAGCACTGCAAGCAACTGTAGGAGTGGATGAATTTCACATCCTTCTCCTTGATGACAAACCACATCCTGTTGAAAGTCAATTACCTGACCAGAAGGCTTAGTGACAGTTTTCTTATCCTCCAATAGCCTCTTAGCATCCCTGTCTTCCATAACCTGCTCCAGAACTGAGGACATCTAGTTTGGGATCTATTTTCATTCCCAACCAGTGAAAATGTGTAGGCTTTTCTTCTATCTAGTCTTACAAAGATGACTCATTTAGGTTCATAGGTTCAAAGGTAGGTACTAGGCTATCTACCTGAGGAAATTTATAAGCCTAGGCAGAGTGTGTTGGCTTTTGCCACCCCATTGATTAAATAACTGATCCTCTGTCAAGCAGAGCCAATGAAGTGATCCCAGGGGTGTATTTTCTGTTACCCATCCACTCGTCAAGGTTTCTCTTGAAGAGTGTTAGTGAGGGGCTCTGCCTGATGTAATTTGGAATTTTGTTCTAAAGCATGGGGAGTCTCTGTGACAGGAATCTATCCCTCCAGCATGTTCCATTTATTGTTGTGGCAAGATTTAGCTCACTAGTGGCTCACAGTGACTTGGATTTCTTTAGGTGGAGCATGTCCATCAATTCTGAGTTGGACATGGCTTTGTAAGTCAGGCAGAGATCACCTCTGAGTAAGCGATATGCCACTGAGTATAGCCGGAGTTTTTTCAGTCGGGCTGCATAGGACATATGTTTGAGGCCAGTAATCCTCTTGGTGAGGTACTTTTGTGGTCTTTCCAACTGTTGGAAGTGCCTTGTGAGGTACATCCCAAATGGGGCATTGTACTCTATGATGGGTCTAATGAGTGATGAGGGGCACTATAACCACTTTATTTCTAGATGCGAACCCTTTAGTAACTAGATTGGCCACATAGAAGGATTTCCTAACTACTTTGGCAATATGATTGTCAAAGGAGAGATTACTATCTATCTGGGTCCCAGATCTCTTATTACCTCTTCTGTATTAAGGGGGGTGCCACCGATGTGGTAATTCGTGGGTGTTTTGTTTTTCCCAAATGGGATGACTATGCATTTTTTGGCATTTAGCTTGAGGCCATGACTTTGACACCAGGTGTCCATCTCAGTAAGGCCCTTTTGGAGGATGTCAGTGTCAGCCGGAGAGTCAATTATGGCTCCGGGTTTGCAGTCATCGGCGAACATGGTTAGCCATAGTCCTCCTGTGTTTGCCTGTACTTCTGAGAAATATATACCGAACAGTAGGGGTTCCAGGACCAAGCCTTGCGGGACACCACTTGTGACTGGTTTCATGTCAGACCTGGAGCCTGCTATTCTTACAGTGTGAGTTCTGTCTTTAAGCCAGTTGGCAACCCATCTCGTGATGTAGGGGTTTATGTTCAGGCTGGTAAGTTTTTCTGTAATACCTGAGTGGGGAATGGTGTTGAAAGCCTTGGCGAGGTCAAGGTAGGCTGTGTGAACCACCTTTCCCTTGTCTATGGCCTTGATGACTGTCTTGAAGAAGTCAACCAGGTTTAGTAGGCATAATCTGCCCTTAACAAAGCCAAACTGGGTCAGGTCAAGTGTTTGGAGGTTCCCTATGTCTTTGTTAATGAGTTCCATGATGTTGTCCTCCATAGCCTTGCAGACCAGGCTAGTCAGGCTTATGGAGCAATAGTTATCAGTGTCAGTTGTAGCCCCTCCTTTGTGGAGAGGAATACCCGTTGCTGTGCACCATTCTATGGGCACATAGCCTGTGGAGAGGCTGAGGTTGAACAATGTGTTTAGGTGGGGGGTTAGTTCGTTCTGTAGTTCGTGCAAGACGCAGCCTGGGACACCATCTGGTCCCATCGACGCTGTGTTTTTGGCTTTTGAAAGAGCTGTTTTCACCTGTACGTCTGTGATTTTTGGGACACTACACTTTTCTGGTATTGTTGTGGGCCCTTTTGGAGGTGAGAGGGGGGTGACGTTTGCACTGAATCTATCTGCCAGGATGCATCTGCCAGGATGTTGGCAGTATCAGTAGGTTCAGTATATTTTGTGGTATTTTGCACTAGTTCAGTGCATATCTGCGAGTTGCCACTCAGATTCTTAACATAGCTAAAGAAGGCTTTGTGGTTATCTTTTGAATCCTTGGCTATTTTTCTTTCGAAGTTAGCCTTGGATGATTTCATGAGAGACCTTAGTTTCTTACTGATACTGATCAGGGATGTCTTTCCTTCTTGGGATTTGCTTTTGTTTCCTGAAGTAGTTTTGTCCTTCTATTGTATAGCCTGTTTATTGCAGGGGTCCACCAAACTGGTTTCCTTCTCTTAGAGGAGTGAATCTTGGTTTTGCTAAGGATGGCACGATTCATGCATCCTTGTAGTTGCTCATAGAGTGCATTTGTAAAGGTTGCTGCATCTTAGGCAGCGTTATCCTTTAGTGTGGGGTCTGTGAAACTTACCACCTCTGTCTTAAGTAAGGTGAAGTTTGCTTTAGAAAAGTTTTTTACTGTGGTTTCCTTAGTTGGGGTAGTGATGGGGTGTGGACATCCAGAGTGATTAGTTTATGGTCTGATCTAACCAGTGACGGGTTGACCCCTGGTGTGGAACACCTGTCACCCATGTTGGTGATGACCGGGTCCAATTTGTTTTCACCTCTGGTAGGGGAGTTTACCTGCTGATCCAGGGCATTTGAGTTGATGAATTCCAGGAAGCGCTGGGCCTGGGAATTTGTACTCGAGTAGTTTTCCCAGTGAATGGTAGGGTAATTGAAATTGCCCAATATCAAAGTGTTCGGTAGAACCTTCATGTTTTCCAGTGTCTCCAGGAAGGTGAAGTGGTGGTCCTGGGTCATGGAGGGTGATCTGTAGCAGGCCACAATTTGCATTGCAAAGATACATTTTGGCTTTCTTTATGGTTTCTTCAAGTGCCTTTGCTCATCTAGTTTTTGCAGAGAGAGAAATGTTTTCTCTTATTTTGTACTTCCCATACATGATTAGGTAGTTTTGTTTCCCAATATTATTGCAGAGGTCCATTCACTTACACAGTCTATTAGCTTAGGTAAATCCCACATGGCTGCTTAAACAGGGTTGGAGATACCAGGTTTCTACACAAGCTAAGTTGACAGCATAAAAGGAATCTAGAAGAGAATGAAGATGGGACAAATATGACCAGAGAGAAACTACAGGAACTGCTGCTCTTCGCACTAGAGATCAGAAGAGAGAGGGGAGACATAATACATGTACACAAGATCATATAAAGATAAGGATGGGCCATTCTGAATATGAAGGACAAACTAGAGAAAAAGGTGCAGAGGCTAAATATTTTAGCTGCCATATGGTATCTGGATTGTAGTGGTACTATTTTACAGAAAGGACTGAAGCCCCATTGATGAATGCATCAAAAGGAGTAGTAGAGGGAAAATCTACTGAAGAGAACATTGGTCAGGTGAAGAAAGTAAAAACGAGAGGTGAGAATAGAGATGAGGCAGAATGTTATAGGCATTTAAAGGGCAGTCTAGCTTATTGTCTCTTTTCTCCTGTCAAGAAAATGTATTATAATGATTCCTGCCATTCCAGTAGTCTGAGGTCACTGAGTATTTTAAAGAATGTCTGTCTTATTTTAAATGCCTATCTAATTTCAAAAATGTCTTCGTAGCAAGCATCTTTACTATTCATTTTAGTAATAGCAAAGAAGGTGACCGCAAAGAAAAGGAAGCCAGAAGGACAACCAGAAATACAGACTATGATACATTTGATAACAGATATTCAGAAGGCTATAAGAAATGGTTTAAGCAGGAAGAAATTAATAAAACATGAAGAAAAATGGTGGGGTGGATGCCAGAAGGTATGGGACCAAATTCAGGAAAGTTACCACTGCGTATAAGTCTGGTATACACCTAATAGTAACCATTTCTGATCCAGAGACAGACCTTCCATTTTGCTGTACCACTTCATGGTGCAGTGCCATGGTGGGCTGTCTCCATGGCCTGTCACAAATGCTAATGAGGCATTCCAGGGGAGTGTCCTATGCTAATTAGCCATGTGCACTCCCACAGGAAATGGCTGTCATAATATATTTATGTAATGTCACAATTCAGAGAATCAGAAAAGTTGCTGATGTGCTGTTTTCTAATTTCCTATACATGACTAGCATCTTGAATTTACATTATTAAAATGAGAACCTTACATAACTATTATTTGTAAGTATAGTTTTTATATTATCTTCCTACAGGAAATATTATCTTCCTACAGGAAACTGTATACTACTTGCTATTGACAGTTAAATGGCTGACAAGGCCTTTTGTTAAAGAAGACAGAAACTAAATATTGTATTGCTGGACTGCAGCAGAATGTTCACTTTTCTATCCATCCATTCATTTTCTGTTAACATACTTTAGCTTTTTCAGGTTCATTTGGATACCACAGCATATCCTAGCAGCAAATGAACACAAGGTGTTGAAATCTCTTCATGACAGGGTACACCTACCACAGAACATACATTCTCATTTGCATACTACCTAGTATGCCAATTCACCCACTGCGTAGCTTAGGGAGGTGGGAAGAAACAGGATGCCCATGCAGATTAAAGGAGTGTGTGAAGACCTTGCCAAGAATAAAGAAAGACAGCCCAGGCAAAAAGCAAACCACAGAACATCTTGCTTCCAGGCAGCAATATTCAGCAATAAGCAGTCCATAGTCTGGAAGTTGTATACCTCTCAACATCTGAACATTAAAAAACATAGCACAAGTATTTAAAACAAATGACACTATATTATTTAATAATGTTTTTACTCTTAACTGGATATAATTTTATAAAGAAAAATCATCAAATCTAGGACCAAGGGTGAATTATTAGGCTGAATTATACTGTCAGGCTTAAATCATAACAGTTGTAATGTATGTTTGAAAGCTCAGCCAGAATGCAGACCACAGAGGAAAAAGTAGGCAAGATACAAACGTCAATGCTATCTCAAAATCCAAAATAAAACATTGGAAGTAAAACTACATAGATGCAAGTGAACAGAAATACTCATACACAGTTCATGCACTTCTTACCTACATACAAATTTGATTGTATATTTACATCATTCTTTATTATAAGTATTCTGTATTGTATTATATTGCTGACTAGTATAAAGGCCCAAAATGTATGTATAAAAGTGAACACATCTGCATCCATATTATTCATTTACAGCCATCTTAAAGGCTAGTATATTATCACACTGTTAATAGTGTTTGGTAGAACAATCCAAGTACTTACAAGTCTCTCAGAAAATAACTTAGTGTTTCTGATTGTTTAATTAACAGTTCTTAACAATCTAAGTTGAGTCTTATCTATTAAAGACGCCCAAACATTTCCAAAAGAAGGTATCCCTTGTGGTATTGTATACAAGAGTAAAGTTGCCTCCACTGTATCTATATCTGATTGAATATAGTCCTAAACAGTACAATTATCTCTCATAAGTCAGATCTTATTTGGATGCTCTTAATTATAGTTTGAATTCTTTATTAAAAGGAGACTAAAGGGGATAGCTATTTTCCAATTTAGGTCTGTTTGAACTGGAAAATAGACATTTTTGAAATTAGATAGGCATTTAAAATAAGACAGACATTCTTTAAAATACTCAGTGACCTCAGAACCTCTAATTTCCTTGAGCTAATACATTTCCAAAGCATCTTACCAACATGTTACACTATTTTACAATATTCTCAGTGATAGAATTATATAAAGTAAAACTGGTTTCACTCATAATAACATGTATTTGATAGAAAAATATAATTTCATAGAACTGTTTTTCCTTCACAGTAACAGAGGTTTGGTAAAACTGCTTTCTATCATAGTAACAATGTGATATTTTTAGAACACAGCATCTACCAGTACAGAAAAGAAATATGCAGTAAACAAATATAATTAGCTTAACAGAATGTGCTTGTGTGAAACAAAAATTATTATACTTCTGAATGTTTTGTAACAAATGGCATTAACAATAAAGGCTTGTCAAAATATCATAAACAGTTGAATGTATGCAGATATTCAAGTGAATAAACCTGCTAGAGGGAAATGGCTAATGAGCAGAAAAAGTTACAGACTACCTTATCAATAAGAACATTTTGAAAAAAACAACAAGCGGGAACCAAAACTGCACTTTAATCTTCCTCAAGCGCTTCGGCATAAGGCTTCAAGGAGTACAAATCACTAAAAAATACATCTACTTTAAATATACCTTACAATCAAACAAGCATTCAATTATACAATTATATCTTAAATTAAGAGCCTCCAATTACATTCTAGGTTAAGACCCCAAGGAGCCATGGTCTCATATTTCAAAATAAAAATACTTTCTTTATGCAACAGTTTTTCTTGTATAATTGCTCTGAATAGAAACTTACTAGAACTTTTTCTACATGCTATCTGACAGTGATCTGTGTTCTAAAAAATATTTTAGTCTGTGTAAACTGTTGTTAATTCAGTTTAACAGTGGCATGCCAGAACAGTTCATCAGTATCAGGTACTTTCAAGTGGGTAAAACCAAGATTTCATCTTTGCGTATGCTCTGATATGTTTACCAGAATTTTTGACAAGGAGGGAGTTTCCAGTTTACAATTTTGGTCTACAGCCTGATTACCTGTTAGCTATTTCTGAAAGCTGTAAGCCTCTTTCTGAAATAGCATGGATACCATCAAGGGCATAAGTGCTAAATGCACACATTCTGTGGCCATAGAGTTAAACCAGACTCCTGATACAGTTTGGACATTATTAAATCAGTGGTATGAACAAGCCAGTAGCGTTGTTAAATGTAACAAATCATTGTTTGGTATAAATAGAAGTGAGAAAGTGTATATGTGTAAATGGATTTATTGTTTTGATCAGTATGTACAAAAGTACAAAAGTCAAACTGAATTCCGTAACTGTGGAGACAGATAGCCTAGCTTTTGTTTAACATGTTATAAAACTGTGTTACAGCAATTGTCAGTAAAGATTATGCAGGGTAAGTCAAAATTGTCAGATAAAGTCAAAAGTCATTTTAAAATGCCAATCTCTACCTTTTGTAGAGAATTCCAGTCAGTTTTAGGTCATGCTAAAAGCTTACAGGTTGTAGTGACAGCTGAAATATTTCCAACCTACTGCTCACAGTGGAATGCTCTTAACAAGGATGATGAATTATCGGACAAACAACTGGATGATAAGTTGACAGGGTTTAATGAAAAACACATGCAAATGTTAAAGAAACATGACATACAGGTTAAAAAGCATATGCAAAAAATTTTAGACACTTTGACTAGAGCTGATGTTACTATACATACTGATATTGATGCACAGAAAAATATGGGTGTGGACACTGAAAGAGAAGCTCTTACACATAAGTTACAGGATGCACAATATACAATTTTGAAAGCCATGACAAAGGAAGCAGAATTACACATTAAGATAGGGGAATTACAGAAGGAGCTACAGGAATATACAGTTGCAAATGACACGTGTCAGAACATGTTAGTTCAGATAACATTAATACTCCAAATGTGTAGATAGCTCATAGGTAGATACTAGGCTATTGGCTCTGGGGCCTATACAAGCCCAACCAAAAAGGTACCCTGGCTTTTGCCACCCAAGAAAATTATTTTTCTGTGCCACTGTGGAGCAGAGCCACAGAGGTGATCCCCGGGGTGAATTTCCTATTTCCCATCCAATCATCAAGATTTTTCTTGAAGAAATCTTGATGATTGGATGGGAATCTCCAGTTTATTTCTACCAACAGTCTCATTTGTTACAAACCATTCCTCATCGAAATGACAAGAAAGGTATTTTTTACAATATTTTGACATTTGAAGATTGTTTTTTGTATACAGCTGCAGTGCATGAAATGATTCACTGCAAAGATTATTTTTGGTATTTAAGACTATCATTGTTTCTAACAATTGCAGGCTTGATTCTAAATTGGAGACAATGACAGCTATACTCTTGGCATATTACCAATGTCAAATTTTGACTACAAAGTTGTTATTTAATATTACAGTTTCTGACAGGATGTTAGAACAGGAAGAACATTTTAAACTGGCTTTTCAACTTGTCTCCAGAATAAATGCCAAGAAAATAAATGACACAGAAAGGTGAAAGATGCTAATACATGTGTTTTTTTTTCGAACAAGTAAAAGGAGTACCAGGTGACATTAAGTGTATTTATAAGGAAACTGCTGACACATTAGAGCAATTTGTTCATAAGCTAATGAGAGGGAAAGTAGTGCATGACAACAGAGATATTTTTAAGCATAAAATTTTTTCTCTTGGTGCTAGTGAAGATTGATTTGAAATAGCATGCAGTAGAATGGGGTAGAGGTAAAGAAAGGTGAGGGATGAGAAAAAGGACAAACTGAGTGTGGCATCAGCCCCTCCAGCTATGAGAAGCCCTGATGATACACAAATTGAATGTTTTGTTCTTTAGATAACTGGGACATATTAAACAGAACTGTGTATACTATAGAAAATGAAAAAATAGGCAGAGTATTTGAAAGGTGGTCAGAAGAAAAAGAAGTCAGGGCAGAAGTGAGAAAGTTTTTAGATCAACAAAGATTGTGAAAAGCAATGGAAATAATGAATACAAGGTTCAATTGGACAGATTGGAGGAAATGTCCCTCAGAAAATATTAGGAAATATGTAGCATAACTTGTATGTTACACTATTTTGGAAGATACAAATGATAAGGACATACATAAGTTTGTGACTAGTCCTAATCCAAGATTACAGGAGGGACCAATAGGTACATTATGTGAGTGAGAATACTGCATTTGTAGTACAAAAGCATATAAACAGCATCCTATATAATTGGAAGGAACCTGTTATGTAGGGTATGTAATTCCATAAATGAGATTAACTAAAGAATTACCTGAAAGTAAAATAAGAAATATCAGGAGAAAGAGTACATTAGATCAATCATAGATCTACAGTCATGACATAAATGCAACAGAAGCAAAAGGGTTAAAGATTATGGATTTACTAGATGGGGTAATAGCTGGAGCATGAATTCTTCCAGCATATGGAGCTGTAAGGAGTATATGGGAAGTGAGAAAACTCAGTAAATTATTAGAAGTACTGGCTAATGCCACATTTGGGGAAAGTACTGACATAACAGTGGAAAAAGATAACCATTATAACAATAGTACTATAGAATAGAATGGCACTTGATTACTTATTTGCTTCCAAAGGGGGTCTTTGTGTTCTGATCAACAAAGAGTGCTGTACTTATATTCCAGACAAGACAGAATCCATAAAGCAACATTTAAGTAGAATAGAACTACTATCTGAAAAGGCTAGATAGGCATGGAACAGTGACTGGACTGATTGGTTAAATGGGTTATTTTCAGAATGGTGGAAAAACATTACCATGGTTTTAATTGCTATAGTAGCCATTATTTTGTTGATCATAATAACGTGCATGTGTGTTAAACTTTGTAATAAAAAGACTGTCAATCAGGTTTCAATTGTAACTAATGTAGGTGGTAAAGAAAGTAACATAACCAATGGAGACATGATTTTTCTGTAAAATTTAAAGTTCAATTTAAATTTTGATTGAAATATTTTTGGTTTTGAAAATAAAAATGGGGAATTGATAGAATTATATAAAGTAAAACTGGTTTCCCCTCATAGTAATAACATGTATTTGATAGAAAATATATATATAATTTGGTAGAACTGTTTTTCCTCTACAGTAACAGAGGTTTGGTAAAACTGCTTTCTATCATAGTAGCAGTGTGATATTTTTAGAACACAATGTCTGCAGGTACAAAAAAGAAATATGCAGTAAACAAATATGATTAGCTTAACAGAATGTGCTTGAGTGAAACAAAAAGTATAAAACTTCTGAATGTTTTTGTAACAAATGGCATTAACAATAGAGGCTTGTTGAAATATCATAAACAGTTGAATGTATACAGATATTTATGTGAATAAACCTGCTAAAGGGAAATGGCTAACACAGCAGAAAAAGTTACAGACTATCTTATCAATGAAAGAACATTTCAGCCTGCTGAAAACTGGTTTTCTCCAGATGAGATAAGGATGCAGATAAAGAGTGCTTCAATACAGGAAAAGAATGTTTCATTAAGGACAAAGTTTGAAACTAGATAAAAGTGACTGTGTTAACTATCTGGTGGACATTTTATAATTTGAATCAGCTGAGGAAGTACAGTATATCTGATAGCGATCTGTGTTATAAATAAAATGTTATAATCTCAACAATAGTGCTTGGTTGGCTTGTTTCAATAAACCTTTCAGTATACAAATATATAGTTGTACAGTATTTTAGTCTGTGTCACCCGTTGTTAATTCAATTTAACACTCAGTATGCCCATAACAATTTAATTTATCTACAGTTCTACCAAGATCCAAGCTTTAAAGTATATTAGTCATATTCTGATGCATCTTTGTTTTACATTTAATTTAATTTCCAGTAATATTCCTCTTGTTAATTTTCCAAATGATTTTGCAAAAAACAAATAAAGATTATAGTGTCTTGTTTGCTTTTTCATTTCACTGCTTACGCAGTTTTTTCCATAAACCCACACCCACAAAATGATCTCATGGAAGGTATTTGACAATGATTTACATATACTTCAAAGCATCACAGGTAAGAACAATAACTTATGTTCATAGGAATACACTAGACTAATGACCACCAGGGCCTTTATAAGCCTAGCTATGCAACCCAACCCAATTGTGTTCATAGCTATCATGGATATTTATTAAGTGTCTGTACATTAGTTAGGAAGTTTCTAGTGGCTATATGGGGATTAGTTTGGGGATTACTGTCTGCCTCTATCAATCAGAGACATGAGGGCCAGATCCAGGGTGAATTTCCAATTTCCCATCCATTGGTCAAGGTTATGCTTAAATAGGGTTAAGGGTACACCCTGCTTTACATGGGTAATGAATCTGTTCTAGAGCATGGGGATCCTCTGAGACACATATCTGTCTCACAAGTCTTACTTATGTTGCAAACAAAATTTAAATGATTAATTGGATCTAGTGATGCTTTTCATACTGCAGATGTACAAAAGGTCCATCACAGCTTGGCCCAAAGATGCCTTACATACCAAGCATTGATCACCTTTCAGCAACCTGTAGGTGATAAAAGTGTAGAGATGTGACTTTAAGGCAATCCATATTGGAAAGGAACCTTTGTGGGCAGTACATGCTGAAGGGGGCATTATAGTTTTTATTTATTTTTTTATTTATTTTACATTTGTTAACTGGGCTAGTCCAACTGGATACATGTCCATTTTCAGTGGAGGCCCGAGGAGAAAAATACATGGTTAAAAAACAGTAAATACACAATAAACAATGATTGTAAATCAAAAAAAAAAAAAAAAAAAGGCAAGAAATAGTAGTAGGAAGTTACATAAGAGGGGGATAGAGAGGCAAGGGAGATATGTAGGAAGAGCTATGGAAAAAGAAGGAGAGAAGAATTAAGATAAATAAGAAATTTAGCACAAGTGTTATTTGTGAAGAGTGTTATATAGTTGGGATAGCCATATCTCAGCTGGAAAGGAAAAATAAATAGATGAAAATAGATTTAGGAGTAGGTAAAAAGGTTATAGCAGGAGAGTGGGAGGTTGAAAAGGAGCAAGATCAACTTGGATTGATGCAAGAGCAAAGCCAGTGTTTAGTAAGAAAGAGTTTCAGTTTGGTCTTAAAAAGAGTAATGGATGTCTGGGCTGTAAGGTCTGGTGGAAGTTGGTTCCAGATTTTACCAACTGAGTTAGAAAATATGGAGTCCCCTGCTGTATTCTTTGAAAGAGCAGTTTGAATCTGAATTTTGTTAGAGAGCTTTTAAGTTGTTGTAGGGTTTTATAAGGGTAGAGAGCATGGGTATGTTATAAGGGTGGTAAAGGGCTTTGTGGGTAATTGTCAGCTGATAGTACTGAATTATGTGAGGTAGTTCCAGCCAACCGAGTTTAGAGAGGTTCCGACAGTGATGAGTGTTATATGGAGAGGCAGTGGTGAATCTAGCAATGCTATTATAAGTTATTGTAAGCTTATTAATGTTATGCTTTGAAAGATTAGTGTAAATGGGGGAAGCATATAGTAAAGTAGAGATAAGATGTGTTCTTGCTATAGTAGTTCTAGCTTCCGGTGATAGGAAAGTTCTGATTCTGTAGAGGGAACCTAGCTTTCGATTGGTTGCTTTTATAGTGGAGTTGATGTGACAATCAAATTTTAGAAGGTTGTCAATAGTAATACCCAATAGTTTGGTAGTTTGGTCAGGAGAGATAAGGGTGCCGTTATTAGAAGAAATAGTAAAATTAATAGAATGAGACAGGTGAGTGGGTAAGAAGATAAGGAGTTTAGTTTTCTTTGGGTTCAAGAGAAGACAATGATTGGAGAACCATTGCTCAATAGTAGTGAGTGTATTTTGGGTTAGGTAGTGAAGGTCAGATTGGTTTGTGGCAGAGCAAATGATGGTGGTGTCATCAGCAGACTGTATACAAGTAGATTGGGGGGTGGCAAGATGCAAGTCATTTATGAAGATGGAAAATAAAAGAGGACCTAAGATGGAGCCCTGAGGGACCCCTAAAGTGGTAGGGAGTAGTTCAGAGAGATTGTTGTTCCATAAAGCAGCTTGTTTTCGGTTTTGAAGATAGGAAGTGAACCAGTTTAAGGCTAGATTGTTGAGAGAGAGTGTTTTTAAGCGGTGTAGGAGGAGTTGGTGATTAACCATATCAAAGGCTTTAGACAAGTTAATGATGGGTCTGACTGTGGGAGTGGTTACTGCCTTGAAACTGTAGTTTTATTGGCCAATTTGGGTCAATTCCAAACTCCTTGATCTCCCTCTCTTAAAACCAGATTGCCTCATGGCTTTGGTGTCTTTTCAGACTTGTTGGCTGTTGGGGAAGCACCCACCAAGAGGAGAAAACGCTGAGAGAAGAAAGGAGCCACTTTTGAGATTTTAAGTATTTTTCTTCAGATTATTTGCTAAGTTTTTCTGCATAGCCGCCTACTTTGAGCATTTTCTGGCTTGTTAAACTTCATTTCTGCATTGGTAACTGTATTTAGAACACAACCTAGAGCTGTTTACTGAATTTCCTGTTTGCACTTATTTTTAAAATCGTTTTTTCTTAAAACTTGCATTTTATCTGTCTCTGCCTAGCACTCAAGTGTGGGGTCATTTACTGCACTGTTATAACTTGTTGATACTTGTGAACCTCTGCTATCTTTAAAAAAAAACAACAAAACTTGCTTTTCCCACTTTTCTGAGATTTAAAAGTTCAGTTACAGGCTTGCTGTTCTGAACTGTTTGTAAGTTTCTTGGAGGCCATTTTTGCTTGGGCTAAGGAAGTCTCTCTGTTCATCAGTGGCAGTGATAAACATTGAGCAGCCTGCCTGCCCCTGTGGGAGTGGTTACTGCCTTGAAACTGTAGTTTTATTGGCCATTTTGGGTCAATTCCAAACTCCTTGATCTCCCTCTCTTAAAACCCTCTTTTGCGTGGTTTTGCGTGTTTTTGTGTATAGTGCAACAATGAAACTATTCCTGGCTCCACAAAGTCTGCTCTTCACTTTTTCCCTTAGAACTGCTCTGTCTCTCAAATTAAACACCATATTCTCATTCTAAGGCCCTTCACTGGTCCAAATAAGTAATCTTACAAGTTAGCACTATTAAACCATAAGCACTACTTACTCTTATACTCTCTATGATTACCTTGACCCCTATTGGTCCATCTTAATTCAGTTTCCCTATATTACTCTAGCATGTCCAAAGGTCAGTCATTGGTTTCTTCTCCAGTCCAGCTGGTGAATCTGGGAATTTTGAGGCAATGTTACAACTGTCTCAGGTACATGGACAACCCTCTCCTCCTCCAAACAGGTTCAAATATATGTAAGAGATGCAACCATATAGCCAAACTGGAGGCTGAGCTCTCTCATCTCAAAACTGGTGAAACCAGTCAGGAGGAGAAGGTAACCTCACATGACACAATTCCAGTATCACATAGTCCCACCACATCAGCGAACCAAACACATAAATACACAAAAACATACTCAGAGGCTCTAAATAAAAATCTACCTAAGCAACAGAGACCTCCAAAGCAGACATCCAAGCAAACGCTACCCCAAAACAAAACACGCACAACACATAGCCCACAAAGTCAGTGTGCCAAGCAGCCACAGCCCTTAAGGCTGAATAACACACCTGATACTCTTGTAATAGGTGACTCTATTGTCAGACACACTGACGTCCTGCTCACCAGGCTGAACAAAGAGAAGGTCACAGTGAGCTGCCTGTTGGGTGCTAGGATCCGCCACATAATGCAAGCACTCAGGTCACTCCAAAGCAAATACAAATATGACTCAGTAATCGTACACGCTGGTGTGAATGACCTGAGACGTACCTCCCTGGACTACATGAAAAGAGACATAGAGGAGCTCTCTGATCATGTAGCCTGACCTTGAGCAGCATCTTACCCTTACCTAGAATGATGCCACAGTACAAAGACAAAATGATCGATTTTAACAATTGGCTAAAATTTTGGTGTCATTCAAAGGGGATCCAGTGTCTGTCAGCCTGGGATGACATGACATTGCTTCACTAGGACGGCTTGCACCTGTCACCACTGGGCTTTGGATATTGGCAAAGGCTCTTGCCACCCCATAGTGCCTTTTAGGCAAGGCTCAAAAGTCAAACCCACCTCCATAGACAGCACAAGGAACAAGAAACTAAGGGTAATGCTGCTAAACGCCAGAAGTCTTAACCTCAAGATGTATGCACTCGAAGCTCTCCTCAGTATGGAGAACATCGATATCTGTGCAGTGACAGAAACCTGGTTCAAGGCTCCAGAGAGCACCCCAGCACTACCAGGTTATACCTCATATCATGCTTTATGGCCCCAAAACCCGGACCGAACCACAAAAGGAGGGGGAGTTTCCATATTTATCAAGGATATCCACACCTCCAGGTTAGTGGCATTGCACGGGCATCGGAGATCATCCATGTGCAACTAACAGTGGGCAAGACTGCTTTTCAGTTTATAGCATCCTACAGACCACCCTCTCAAAGTCAGGAATCCCACTCTTTTCTTGAAAACATTGGAGAACATGAAGATCTCTCCGAACACCATTATATTGGAACTTCAACTACGACACTACTCCAAACATAGACTGGGAGCACTACTCAAGCCCCAGCACCTTAGCCCAAAGGTTCCTGGAAATTATAAACTCAAATGCTATGGAACAACTAGTCACCACTCCCACAAGAGGGGATAACATACTAGACCTGATCATTACCGACATGGGTACTCTATGCTCCATACCAGAAGTATATCCCTCATTGGTAAGATCAGACCATAAATTAATTTCACTGGATATCCACATCCTGACTCCACCCCCAACCCAGAAAACCACAGTGAAAAACTTCTCAAAAGCGAACTTCTCACTTCTCAAAACCGAAGTGGAATCCTTCAAGGCCCCAGGGCCAGTGGAAACTATGGCCCAAAGTGCAGAATCCTATATAAACGCATTCTACGGACATCTCCAGGAATGCATGGATCATGCTATCCCAAACAAAACCAAGACCCAATCATCCAAAGGCAGGCATCCAGTCTGGTGGACCCCAGCCATAAATAAACTGTACAACAGAGGAGGAAGCTACTACATGATACCGCAAAATCCCTAATAGGGAAGGCAGCTCTGATCAGTACTGATCCCTCATAAAATCCTCCAAGGCCAGCTTCGAGAGAAAAATTGCATAGGACACTAAAGAAAATCATAAGGCTTTTTTCAGTTATGTTAGGAACCTGGGATGCAACTCCCAGACTTGTTCTGAGTTGATTCTAAACGACAAAAAATAAACTGAACCCACAGACATCACCAATATCCTGGCAGACAGGTTCAGTGCAAACTTCTCCACCCCCCCCCCCAAAAGAGCAAGTATCTATCGCAGAGGGCCGGTTGCCTCCCAAGCATCTCTGATGCTCAGGTCAAGGCTGCCCTCCAAAAACACTGCTTCCATGGGACCAGATGGCATCCCGGGTTGCATCCTACATTAACTCCAAGAAGAACTAACCCCTCAAATAAAACAGCTGTACAATCTCAGTCTCACTACAGGATATGTGCTCACAGAATGGCGTACAGCAACAGTGGTCCCACTCCACAAAGGTGGAGCCTCTAGGGACCCTGGAAACTATCACCCCATAAGCCTGACCAGCCTAGTCTGCAAGGCTATGGAGAGGATCATCATGGAGCTCATAAACAAAGACATTGGGGACCTACAGACACTAGATCCTACCCAGTTCGGCAGATCCTGCCTTTTGAACCTGGTTGACTTCTTTGAAACAGTCACCAAAGCCATAGATGAAGGGAAGGTAGTCCACACAGCCTATCTGGACCTAGCAAAGGCATTTGACACAATACTCCACTCGGGCATCATAGATAAGCTATCCAGCTTAAATATAAACCCCTATGTCAGAAGATGGGTCACAAACTGGCTCAAAGACAGAACCCACAGAGTGAGAGTTGCTGGAGCCATGTCAGACTGGCGTCCCACAAGGTTCTGTCCTGGGACCGCTCTTGTTCGGCATATACTTTTCCGAGGTACAGGCCAACATGCCAGGACTATGACTCACCAAGTTCGCAGATGCATGCAAACTGGGCGCCATAATCAACTCTCCAGCTGACACAAACATCCTTCAAAAAGGTCTCACAGAGACGGATAACTGGTGCCAGAGTCATGGTCTAAAGCTAAATGCCAAAAAGTGTATAGTCATACCCTTTGGCAAAAACAATGTGCCCACAAATTATCACATAGGTGGTAACCCATTAAGTACAGAGAAAGTAATTAGGGATCTGGGGACCCAAGTTGATAGCAATCTCTCCTTTGACAACCACACTGCCAAAGTGGTAAGAAAGACCCTCTACATAGCCCACCTCATCATGAAAGGATTCACATCTAGATCAAGAGAGGTAATCGTGCCGCTTTATTCATCCCTCATCAGGCCTATCACAGAATATAATGCCCCTTTTGGGATGTACCTTACCCGACACCTGCAGCAATTAGAAAGACCCCAAACGTACCTCACCAAGAGGATCAAGCAGATGCCATATGCTGCTCGGTTAAAAAATCTCCAGCTCTACTCAGATCTATGCCTGACATATAAAGCTATGTCCAATCCAGAATTAACGGACATGCTCCACCTCAGTAAATCTAAATCCCTTAGAGCCACACGCTCGAGGAATTGAACCTCAGCACAGAAATAAATAGAACTTGCTGGAGGGACAGATTCATAACCCAGAGGCTCCCGGGCTCTGGAATAGAATTCCAATTCATGTTAGGCAGAGCACCTCACTGAATCTCTTCAAGAAGAATCTTGATGAGTGGATGGGTTTGTCTCGGGATTACTTCCGTGTCACTATTAGACAGAGGCACAGTAAACTAAACCTTAAAAAGGGCACAGTATACTCAAATAAAGGGGTGGAGTAAGCCAAACAAAATCGGGCTAGGCTTGTAATTGCCCCAGGGCAGATAGCCTAGTATGAACCTATGAACCTATGAACCTATAAGGGCCAAAAATTGGCACTATGACTTCCTTGGACCTGGATGCCATACCCTTACTTATAAGTTGGATGACACAAAATTATTTTTTACCACCTTGGCCACATGTTGGTCAAAGGCCAGATTACTATGTACATATGTTCCCAGATCCATGACAGGCAAGTCAAGTCTTAGGGGTGTTTTATCAAGGGAGTAATTAGCTTCAGAGGCAGTTTTCCTTGAAGGCAATAAAATGCATTTCTTGGCATTGAGGTTTAATCTATGATTTTGGAACTAGTCATTTGTCTTTTAGAAAGATGTTTATGTCATGGGGAATCTATAATAGCTCCAAATTTGCAGTCATCTGTGAATGTGGTCAGCCAAAGACCCTTGACATTAGCCTTTACTTGCAAGAAGTAGGTGCCAAATAGGTGCCAAATTTGAGTGGTTCCAGCATGGAGCCCTGATGTACCCTGTTGGTTACCAGTCTCTTAGTGGAGGTGGTCTCAACAACCTGACTTTCTGGATCCTGTCTGTGAGTCAGCTGACAAGCTAGTGAGTTATGTAGGGGTTCATGCCCAGTTTGGTGGGTTTGCCAACTATACATGAGTGGGGTATTGTGTTAAATGCATTTGCCAGGTCCATGTAGATAGTATGCACCATTTTTTTCTCATCCACTGCTGTAGTGATGTTCTCAAAGAAGTCCACCAGGTTTAGTAGGCATGACCTTCCCTTGACAAAGCCAAACTGGGTTATATCCAGAGTCTGATGTTTGCCTATGTCTTTTTTGATCATTTCCATGATAATTCATTTCATGACTTTGCATATTTGACTAGTCAGACTAATAGGTCTGTAGTTTCCAGTGTCAGCTGATGGTCCACCTTTGTGAAATGGGATA
Source organism: Protopterus annectens (assembly GCF_019279795.1). Classification (NCBI taxonomy): domain Eukaryota; kingdom Metazoa; phylum Chordata; order Ceratodontiformes; family Protopteridae; genus Protopterus; species Protopterus annectens. Next base: position 574,813,763 of record NC_056737.1, read on the forward strand.
ACCATTGCAGTCCTTGTGTCTCATGATACAAAACATGTTTTGAGGCTATAGCTGAAAAGTGGCTTAGTTGGTCCTGATAGGTCATGTTTCAGGCTATTTAGAGGGCATCCCAGGATAATATCAAAGCACACTGAGGCTGTGTTTTTGGCCTTAAGAAGTGCTGCCATGACCTGCTCACTGTTAATAGTTGGGAAGTTATTCTTGAAGGTATTTCATGGGGAAGGCAGGGGGAATGAGCTGAAACTGCCAATCAGCAAATTTGCTATGGTGCTGTACTTGTTGAAGGTGGCACCACTGATCACTAGATTGGCACAGTAATATGTGCTGTCTTTGAGGTTTTTGACATAGCCGTAGAAGAGCTTGTGGTTGTCTTTAGCCTGTGAGGCTATCTTGACCTCATAATTGGCCTTACTGGAATTAATTAGTCCTCTTTGTTTCCTGTTAAGTTTAATTAGAGATTTCCTTTCATTAAGGGAGTCACTCTTGATGATATTAGCCATGACTTTTTCCTTTTGGTATCTACTCTATAAGGTTAGAATTTCAAGCGTGTAGTTTATTTTTAGTGTTTGTTTTGGACTTAATTCTAATGGGTAAAATATCCTCCATACAGCCATGTATATGGTTGCACAGGGTCTCTATGAACAATTCCATGTAGGTTACTGTGAACTTGAGAGGGGCATTGAATTTTCACAAACTATCACTTCATATAATATAGATTGTTTTGGAATAGTTCCTAACTGTTACATGGTTTGCTGAGGGTATTGAGTTGTTTTTTTATTTTGAAGGAGGCAGCTTCATGGTTCAATCTCACCATTGAGGATGTGGCACTGCAATGGGGTGCTGCTCTCTCCCATATTGGTGATTACCAGGTCCAGTATGTTTGAACCTCTGGTGGGTGTGTGCATTATCTCGTAAAGGGTGTTTGTGTTAATAAAGTTCAGGAATCATTGTGCCTGTCAATATGAGGCAGTGTATGTTTCCCAGTCTATAGAGGGATAGTTATAGTCTCCCATGGACAGGTTATTTGGTTAATGGTGAGTGCCTCCAGTAGGTTTAGGTATAAACTATGGGGTTCTAAGGACACAGAAGGTGACCTGTAGCTTGCTATGATATGGTATGGTATGGGACTTTTTCTGTGGTGATTTGCATGTGAATAAGTTTCAGGGCAGCTTCCTGTTTAACCAACATAGTTATGCTTCTTGCTAATATAGATTGAAACTCCTCCAACCTTTGTCACTAACTATGCAGCTGATAGCCTAAGTATGTCACAGGCACTAAAGCCTTGTACTGCTGGAGTACTTTCTATAGATTTAAACCATGTCTGGGTAACGGCACAGATGTCTATATTCTCCTGAATGAGGAGAGTTTGTAGGGTGTGGACCATACCTCTCAACCTCTTACAGCAAGAAATCTTGACAGAACCATACATAATGGGGGAACAAAGCCCCCAAAATAAGAGGCACATATTTAAATATTGCTCTTATAAACTTATAAAATTGATAGAATAACAGGTTTTGCATTAGCCTGGATTTTCTGAATGGTGTGAAGTCTGAAACTGAAATGTCTGTCATTATTTTTCTGACTTCACTCATCAATGATGTACCAGTGATTTGCCAGAAAACCACAAATTTATGAGAAACAGACCAAAAATATGAGACAAAAATCTGGACATTCTGCAAAAATCTGTACAGCTGAGAGGTATGGTGTGGAGTTTCTTTTTTAACCTCCTAGCATTGAGCAGTAACACCTTTAGGTTTCTTTTGGTTTTAGTTGCTATGTCAGTATGTCTGTCAATTTGGCATTGCTCTAAGGCTCTGAGGGGTTGAATAAAGTTTAAAGCAATATTCAGAAGCCAAGGAGAGACAGGCACAGCCCATCCTTTGCAAAGCAATGTGATTTGTTAACCATGTCTTCCTATGCTGACAAATATTGAGTTAAAAAAAATAAATTGATTTTTTCCAAACTGCTAATTTGACAGGTTGGTAATTAACTTGTGCTTATGCTAATCCCACTAACTATACTTGTCATTGTACGTAGGGCATGATTAATTTAAATTTCCATGATCGGAAGCTTGCTTTTAAATGTTAATTTACAAAAAAAAAGTGGCTTGAAACGAAGTTTTATTTGACTGTTTGCATGTATATGTATGCATGCAAGCACTTTTTTATGTCAAAATAAAACTTTGTTTTGTCACTTTAAAGCTAACCATATTATTTGAACTACAGTTGATATCTTTTTCCCTAAAGGATATATGCTGCATTGCGTTATTTCCTTTCTATTCTCCCTTAATTTGTCCTGCAAAACATAATTATTTCCATAGGAATTGTCTGCTCCTATTATTTTTTACCTTGATCATTAAATGTAATAGAGAGTATTTGCTTTATTTTTATACTTTTTCAGAAATATCTGTTTTAGTTTTCTTAGAATTTGTTTATAACCTTTCTTCTTTTTCTTACCCAATATCACCTGTTAGGAATTAGCTCAAATACTGGTGTGCAGGGTGTGCTGACATCCCCCTCCCCTCCTCAGATCACCATTCTGTTTTGCTCCAACTACAGGTCCTTTGACTGATGTTGCACTTGCATTATCATTATTTACTGCAGTTGGGTCTTATTCATTCAGATTTAAGTTCACCTTTTTTTAAATTATCCTCTTAGTGCCATCACCCGACATTTTACCTTCATCAAAATATTGCAAAATATTAATTTAGAAAATTGTTTATTACTAGAACACATCCTTTTTTACCCATTATTTGGTGGTTTTGTCAAAATACTATTTACTTCATTCTAAAATGGGAATTGCACTGTCATGCAGTGTCATTCCTTGCATCCAAATTTCATTTGTCCCCCATCCCCTGAATAAAATACTAACATAAAATTGCAATTGTGACCATTTATTGTATAAAATCTCAACAATGCCTTAAACAGTATCCTCGTGGTCCTGCAGAGTGGTGCTAGCAGCAGAGATGCTAAAAGAGCGACTGCTAACCTGATAAAAGTGTTTTTTGTTCCTGCTACTACCTGGGCGACTGTCCGATCTAGCTAAACTGCAGGTATTTCTGCTTCTTGAACTGTTTTAAACTGTTTAAAGTTGTTTTTGCACCTGCACTTTTAATGTTTTTCCTGTTTGTTGCATATGCCTGTTGAGGCTACACACTCAAGTGCGCTAGCCTGTGTTACATATTTATTGCATTTTCCTGCTGTTTGTTGCAAAAAAGAAAAAAAAACAAAAAAATGATCCTTGTTTCCTGTCTTTCCTGACCTAGAGTAGTCCAAATACTGGCTTTGCTGCATTCTGGATTTTGGAAAGTTCCTGTGTTTCCCATTTCCTTTCTTGGATAAAGGGAGGCTTCTTTGTTCACCAGTGGCAGTGGGGAGCTTAGAGCAGCCTATCTATCCCTGGAGGAGTGTTCCCAGCACAAGAATCTGGTAGTCTATTGGCTGTTTTGGACCAATTTCTAGCTCTTTCAAGTCCCCCTATATAAAACCCACTTTGGCGCTGTTTTTGCGCTTGTTACTACTCAGCCAAGCTCCTCGTGGTCCTGCAGAGTAGTGCTAGCAGCAGAGAGGCTAAAAGAGTGACTGCTAACCTGATAAAAGTGTTTTATTTCCTGCTACTACCTGGGCGATTGTCCGATCTAGCTAAACTGCAAGTATTTCTGTTTCTTGAACTGTTTTAAACTGTTTAAAGTTGTTTTTGCACCTGCACTTTTAAAGTTTGTCCTGTTTGTTGCATTTACCTGTTGAGGCTACACACTCAAGTGCGCTAGTCTGTGTTACATATTTATTGCATTTTCCTGCTGTTTGTTGCAAAAAAGAAAAAAAAAAAAAAAATTATCCTTGTTTCCCGTCTTTCCTGACCTAGAGTAGTCCAAATACAGGCTTTGCTGTATTATGGACTTTTGGAAAGTTCCTGTGTTGCCCATTTCCTTTCTTGGATAAAGGAAGGCTTTTTTGTTCACCTGTGGCAGTGGGGAGCTTAGAGCAGCCCATCTATCCCTGGAGGAGTGTTCCCAGCACAAGAATCTGATAGTCTATTGGCCATTTTGGGCCAATTTCTAGCTCTTTCAAGTCCCCCTGTATAAAACCTGCTTTGGCACGGTTTTTGCGCTTGTTACTACTCAGCCAAGCTCCTCATGGTCCTGCAGAGTGGTGCTAGCAGCAGAGGGGCTAAAAGAGTGACTGCTAACCTGATAAAAGTGTTTTTTTTTCCTGCTACTACCTGGGCGACTGTCCAATCTAGCTAAACTGCAAGTATTTTTGCTTCTTGAACTGTTTTAAACTGTTTAAAGTTGTTTTTGCACCTGCACTTTTAAAGTTTGTCCTGTTTGTTGCATTTAACTGTTGAGGCTACACACTCAAGTGCGCTAGCCTGTGTTACATATTTATTGCATTTTCCTGCTGTTTGTTGCAAAAAAAAAAGTATCCTTGTTTCCCGTCTTTCCTGACCTAGAGTAGTCCAAATACAGGCTTTGCTTTATTCTGGACTTTTGGAAAGTTCCTGTGTTGCCCATTTCCTTTCTTGGATAAAGGGAGGATTCTTTGTTCACCAGTGGCAGTGGGGAGCTTAGAGCATCCTATCTATCCCTGGAGGAGTGTTCCCAGCACAAGAATGTGGTAGTCTATTGGCCGTTTTGGGCCAATTTCTAGCTCTTTCAAGTCCCCCTGTATAAAACCCGCTTTGGCGCGGCTTTGAGTGATTTTGTGCATAGCACAGCATCGGGCAGCTCCGCTTAATTGGGTTTAAACCATTCTCGGCTCCACAAAGTCTGCTCTTCACTTTTTCCCTTAGAACTGATCTAGTTTTCATAATAAACACCCTATTCCTACTCTAAAGCCTGGCACTTGCTCACTAAAGCAATTATATAAGTCAGTACTAAAAAATTAAAAGCACTACACCCTAACAAACTCCCCTTGAGTACCTTGTTCCCCATTGGCCCTTTTTTTGAATTATAAAGGAATTCCCAATACTATTCTAGCATGTCCAAAGGTCAGTTGTCAATCTCCTCTCTGGTCCAGCTGGTGAATCTGGGAATCTTGAGGCAATGTTACAACTGCCTCATGTACATAGACAACCCTCTCCTCCTCCCAACAAATTCCAACACATGTGAGAGATGCAACCATATAGCCAAACTGGAGGCTAAGCTCTCTCAACTCAGTACTGGCATAACCAGTCAGGAGGAGAAGGAAACCACACTCACTACAATTCCAGTCTCACATAGACCTACCACGACAGCAAACCAAACACATAAACACACAAAAACATACTCAGAGGCTCTAAATAAAAATCTGCCTAAGCAGAAGAGACCTCCAAAGCAGACACCCAAGCAACCGCTACCCCAAAACAAAACAAGTGCAACACATAGCTCACAAAGCCAGTGTGCTGAACAGTCACAGCCCTTAAGGCTAAACAACACACCTGGTACACTTGTAATAGGTGACTCTATTGTCAGGCACACTGACATCCTGCTCACCAGGCTAAACAAGGAGAAGATCACGGTGAGCTGCCTCTAGGGTGCTAGGATCCACCACATAACACAAGCACTCAGGTCACTCCAAGGACAGTACAAATATGACTCAAGTCATTGTCATTGCTGGTGTAAATGACCTGAGACTTACCTCCCTGGACTACATGAAAAGAGACATAGAGGAGCTCTCTGAGCATTAGCCCAGGCCAGTATGACCCTGACCTTGAGTAGCATATTACCCTCACCAAGAATGATGCCACAATATGAAGACAAGATGATCAATTTCAACAATTGGCTTAAGTGCTGGTGTCATTCAAAGGGGATCCAATGCCTGTCAGCCTGGGATGACATGCTCGGCAAGCCACGATGCTTCACTAGGGACGGCTTGCACCTGTCACCCCTGGGCTTTCGGATATTGGCAAAGGCTCTTGCCACTCCCATAGTGCCTTTTTTAGGCAAGGCTCAAAATACAAACCCACCTCCATAGGTATCACAAGGGATAAGAAACTAAGAGTAATGCTACTCAATGCCAGAAGTCTAAAACTCATAATGCATGCACTCAAAACTCTCCTTAGCATGGAGAACATCAATAAATGTGCAGAAACAGAAACCTGGTTCAAGGCTCTCAGGAGCACTCCAGCACTACCAGGTTATACCTCATACCATGCTTTTCGGCCCCAAAACGTGGACCGAACCACAAAAGGAGGGGGAGTATCAATATTCGTCAAAGATACCCACACCTCCAGGTTGGTGGCACAGCACGGAGCATCAGAGACTATCCATGTGCAACTAACAGTGAGTAATACTGCCTTCAAGTTTATAGCCTGCTACAGACCACCCTCCCAAACCCAGGAACCCCACTCGGCCTTCCTGAGTACAATGTAAAATATGACGGTCTCTCCAAACACCATTATATTGGTCGACTTCTACTACCCAAACATAGACTGGGAGCATTACTCTAGCTCCAACACCCTAGCCCAAAGGTTCCTAGAATTTATAAACTCAAATGCTATGGAACAATTTGTTACCACTCCCACAAGAGGGGAAAACATACTGTACCTGATCATCACCAACATGGGGCTCTATGCTCCAGACCAGAAGTGTATCCCTCACTGGTAAGATCAGACCATAAACTAATCTCACTGGATATTCACATCCTGACCCCACCCCCTGCTCAGGAAACTACAGTGAAAAACTTCTCTAAAGCAAATTTCACACTCCTCAAATCCGAGGTGGAATCCTTCAAAGCCCCCAGGCCTGTGAAAAATATGGCCCAGACCACAGAATCCTTTATAAACACATTCTATGAACACCTTCAGGAATGCATGGATCATGCAATCCCAAATAAAACCAAGACCCAATCCTCCAAAGGCAGGTGTCCTGTCTGGTGGACCCCAGCCATAAACAAACTATACAATAGAAGGAGGAAGCTACTACATGATAGAGCAAAATCCCAAAAAGGGAAGGCATCTCTGATCAGTATTAGCAAAAAACTACGGGCACTCATAAAATCGTCTAAGGCCAGCTTCGAGAGAAAAATTGCACAGGACACTAAGGATAATCACAGGGTTTTCTTTAGTTATGTTAGGAACCTGGGTGGGAATTCCCAGATATGCTCAGAATTAGTCCAAAATGACAAAAATACACCAAACCCACAGACATTGCCAACATCCTAGCTGACAAGTTCAGTGCAAACCCCCCCTCCCCACCAAAAGGGCAAACATCTATACCAGCAGAGTGCTGCCCCCCTGATATCTCAGATGCTCAGGTAAGAGCCGTCCTCTCCAAAGCAACAAAACACAGTATCGATGGGACCAGACGGTGTCCCAGGCTGCGTTCTACATGAACTCCAAGAAGAGCTAAACCCTAACATAAAACTACTGTTCAGTCTCAGCCTTACTACAGGATATGTACCCAAAGAGTGGCGTACAGCAACAGTGGTCCCTCTCCACAAAGGTGGTGCCTCAATGGATCCTGGAAACTATCGCCCCATAAGACTGACTAGCTTGGTCTGCAAAGCTATGGAAAGGATCATCATGGACCTCATAAATAAAGATATTGGGGACATACAGACACTGGATCCTACCCAGTTCATCTTTGTTAAGGGCAGATTCTGCCTCTTAAACCTGGTGGATTTCTTTGAAACAGTCACCAAGGCCATTGACGAGGGGAAGGTGGTCCACACAGCCTACCTGGACCTCGCAAAAGCCTTCGATACAATACCCCACTCGGGCATTATAGATAAGCTCATCAGCTTAAATATAAACCCCTATGTCACTAGATGGGTTGCAAACTGGCTCAAGGACAGAACCCACATGGTTAGAATTGCTGGAGCCATGTCAGACTCCAAACCAGTTACAAGTGGTGTCCCACAAGGCTCAGTCCTGGGACATCTCTTGTTCGGTATATATTTCTTGGAGGTACAGGCCAACACAGAAGGACTGTGGCTGACCAAGTTCGCAGATGACTGCAAACTAGGTGCCATAATCGACTCTCCAGCCGACACAAGCATCCTACAAAAGGGCCTCATAGAAACAGACAACTGGTGCCAGAGCCATGGCCTCAAGCTAAATGCCAAAAAGTGTATAGTCATCCCCTTTGGCAAAAACAAAGTGCCCACAAATTACCACATAGGTGGTAATCCATTATGTACGGAAGAAGTAATTAGGGACCTGGGGACCCAAGTTGATAGCAATCTCTCATTTGAAAACCACGTGGCCAAAGTGGTTAGAAAAACATTTTATATAGCCCACCTAATCATGAAGGGATTCACATCTAGATCAGGGGAGGTCATCGTGCCTCTTTACTCATCCCTCATCATGCCCATAATTGAGTACAATGCCCCTTTTGGGATGTACCTTACCAGACACCTGCAGCAACTGGAAAGACCCCAAAAGTACCTCACCAAGAGGATCAAAGGGCTCAAACAGATGCCATATGCTGCCCGGTTAAAGAAACTCCAGCTCTACTCAGTGGCATACCGCCTGCTCAGGGGCGATCTGTGCCTGATGTATAAAGCCATGTCCAACCCGGAATTAATGGACATGCTGCACCTCAGAAAATCCAAATCCCATCGAGCTAAGCGCTCAAGAGGCTTGAACCTCAGCACTGAAATAAATAGGACATGCTGGAGGGACAGATTCATAACCCAGAGGCTCCCTTCACTCTGGAATAAAATCCCAGTCCAGGTCAGGCAGAGTCCCTCATTGACTCTCTTCAAGAGGAATCTTGATGAGTGGATGGGAGATTATAGGTTTACCCTGGGTATCACTTCTCTGTCACTGTTAGACAGCAGCACAGTATACTAACCTTGAAAAAGGGCATATCAAAATTCATTTAAAATGGGTGGCGAAAGCCAAACACACTCTGGCTAGGCTTATAAATGCCCTAGGGCAGATAGCCTAGTATGAACCTATGAACCTATGAACCTATAAGTTAAGCATAATATCAGTCAGGTCTATACAATCTGACTTATACCAAATAGGAACACAACTATACTCATAGTCCTCACAACCCTAGCTACCCAATGATTAACATATTTACAAGCAGCTTCAATAACACTCCATTTACAAGCATTCGTTCAAACCAACTTAGGAATCCTTATTGACCATACTATAATCAAACTAGGATGCCTTTGCTTAATCTTTGATAAATCCCTCACAGTCACTGACATTGTTGGAGTCTTTAAACCACACCTCAGTTGTTATCCTCCTAGATGGATAAAAATAATGTCAAGTGAACCATGCAACATCATTTATTCTTCCATGAAAGACAACAACTAACTCCAACCTTAAGACCCCTACACTCTAACCAACTAAACTTTCACAACTTGGAGTTCAGCCTTAAGAAATGACCATTAGGTTTAATAAACTCCCTCTTCGTCACCCAATACACATAAGAATGATCAACAATGTCTGTCTCTCTCTCTAGCTCTCCTTGAAGACAAGATGATCAATTTCAACAATTGGCTTAAGTATTGGTGTCATTCAAAGGGGGATCCAATGCCTGTCAGCTTGGGATGACATGCTCGGCAAGCCACGATGCTTCACTAGGGATGGCTTGCACCTGTCACCACTGGGCTTTCGGATATTGGCAAAGGCTCTTGCCACTCCCATAGTGCCTTTTTTAGGCAAGGCTCAAAATACAAACCCACCTCCATAGGTATCACAAGGGTTAAGAAACTAAGAGTAATGCTACTCAATGCCAGAAGTCTAGACCTCAAGATGCACGCACTCAAAACTCTCCTTAGCATGGAGAACATCGATATCTGTGCAGTAACAGAAACCTGGTTCAAGGCTCTCGGGAGCACCCCAGCAATACCAGGTTATACCTCATACCATGCTCTTCGGCCCCAAAACTTGGACCGAACCACAAAAGGAGGGGGAGTATCAATATTCGTCAAAGATACCCACACCTCCAGGTTGGTGGCACAGCATGAAGCATCAGAGACTATCCATGTGCAACTAACAGTGAGTAATACTGCCTTCCAGTTTATAGCCTGCTACAGACCACCCTCCCAAACCCAGGAACCCCACTCGGCCTTCCTGAGAACAATGGAAAATATGAAAGTCTCTCCAAACACCATTATATTGGTCGACTTCTACTACCCAAACATAGACTGGGAGCATTACTCTAGCTCCAACACCCTAGCCCAAAGATTCCTAGAATTTATAACCTCAAATGCTATGGAACAATTTGTTACCACTCTCACAAGAGGGGAAAACATACTGGACTTGATCATCACCATATTGGGGCTCTATGCTCCAGACCAGAAGTGTATCCCTCACTGGTAAGATCAGACCATAAACTAATCTCACTGGATATTCACATCCTGACCCCACCCCCTGCCCAGGAAACTACAGTGAAAAACTTCTCTAAAGCAAATTTCACACTCCTCAAAACCGAGGTGGAATCCTTCAAAGCCCCCAGGCCTGTGGAAAATATGGCCCAGACCACAGAATCCTTTATAAACACATTCTATGAACACCTTCAGGAATGCATGGATCATGCAATCCCAAATAAAACCAAGACCCAATCCTCCAAAGGCAGACATCCTGTCTGGTGGACCCCAGCCATAAACAAACTATACAATAGAAGGAGGAAGCTACTACATGATAGAGCAAAATCCCAAAAAGGGAAGGCATCTCTGATCAGTATTAGCAAAAACTACAGGCACTCATAAAATCGTCTAAGGCCAGCTTCGAGAGAAAAATTGCACAGGACACTAAGGATAATCACAGGGTTTTCTTTAGTTATGTTCGGAACCTGGGTGGGAATTCCCAGATATGCTCAGAATTAGTGCAAAATGACAAAATACACCAAACCCACAGACACTGCCAACATCCTAGCTGACAAGTTCAGTGCAAACCCCCCCTCCCCACCAAAAGGGCAAATATCTATCCCAGCAGAGTGCTGCCCCCCTGACATCTCAGATGCTCAGGTAAGAGCCGCCCTCTCCAAAGCAAAAAACACAGCATCAATGGGACCAGACGGTGTCCCAGGCTGCGTTCTACATGAACTCCAAGAAGAGCTAAACCCTAATATAAAACTACTGTTCAGTCTCAGCCTTACTACAGGATATGTACCCAAAGAGTGGCGTACAGCAACAGTGGTCCCTCTCCACAAAGGTGGTGCCTCAATGAATCCTGGAAACTATCGCCCCATAAGCCTGACTAGCTTGGTCTGCAAAGCTATGGAAAGGATCATCATGGACCTCATAAATAAAGATATTGGGGACGTACAGACACTGGATCCTACCCAGTTCATCTTTGTTAAGGGCAGATTCTGCCTCTTAAACCTGGTGGATTTCTTTGAAACAGTCACCAAGGCCATTGACCAGGGGAAGGTGCTCCACACAGCCTACCTGGACCTCGCAAAAGCCTTCGATACAATACCCCACTTGGGCATTATAGCTAAGCTCATCAGCTTAAATATAAACCCCTATGTCACTAGATGGGTTGCAAACTGGCTCAAGGACAGAACCCACATGGTTAGAATTGCTGGAGCCATGTCAGACTCCAAACCAGTTACAAGTGGTGTCCCACAAGGCTCAGTCCTGGGACATCTCTTGTTCGGTATATATTTCTTGGAGGTACAGGCCAACACAGAAGGACTGTGGCTGACCAAGTTCGCAGATGACTGCAAACTAGGTGCCATAATCGACTCTCCAGCCGACACAAGCATCCTACAAAAGGGCCTCATAGAAACAGACAATTGGTGCCAGAGCCATGGCCTCAAGCTAAATGCCAAAAGTGTATAGTCATCCCCTTTGGCAAAAACAAAGTGCCCACAAATTACCACATAGGTGGTAATCCATTATGTACGGAAGAAGTAATTAGGGACCTGGGGACCCAAGTTGATAGCAATCTCTCATTTGAAAACCACGTGGCCAAAGTGGTTAGAAAAACATTTTATATAGCCCACCTAATCATGAAGGGATTCACATCTAGATCAGGGGAGGTCATCGTGCCTCTTTACTCATCCCTCATCATGCCCATAATTGAGTACAATGCCCCTTTTGGGATGTACCTTACCAGACACCTGCAGCAACTGGAAAGACCCCAAAAGTACCTCACCAAGAGGATCAAAGGGCTCAAACAGATGCCATATGCTGCCCGGTTAAAGAAACTCCAGCTCTACTCAGTGGCATACCGCCTGCTCAGGGGCGATCTGTGCCTGATGTATAAAGCCATGTCCAACCCAGAATTAATGGACATGCTGCACCTCAGAAAATCCAAATCCCATCGAGCTACGTGCTCAAGAGGCTTGAACCTCAGCACTGAAATAAATAGGACATGCTGGAGAGACAGATTCATAACCCAGAGGCTCCCTTCACTCTGGAATAAAATCCCAGTCCAGGTCAGGCAGAGTCCCTCATTGACTCTCTTCAAGAGGAATCTTGATGAGTGGATGGGAGATCATAGGTTTACCCCGGGTATCACTTCTCTGTCACTGTTAGACAGAGGCACAGTATACTAACCTCGAAAAAGGGCATATCAAAATTCATTTAAAATGGGTGGCGAAAGCCAAACACACACTGGCTAGCCTTATAAATGCCCTAGGGCAGATAGCCTAGTATGAACCTATGAACCTATAAGTTAAGCATAATATCAGTCAGGTGTATACAATCTGACTTATACCAAATAGGAACACAACTATACTCATAGTCCTCACAACCCTAGCTACCCAATGATTAACATATTTACAAGCAGCTTCAATAACACTCCATTTACAAGCATTCGTTCAAACCAACTTAGGAATCCTTATTGACCATACTATAATCAAACTAGGATGCCTTTGCTTAATCTATGATAAATCCCTCACAGTCACTGACATTGTTGGAGTCTTTAAACCACACCTCAGTTGTTATCCTCCTAGATGGATAAAAATAATGTCAAGTGAACCATGCAACACCATTTATTCTTCCATGAAAGACAACAACTAACTCCAACCTTAAGACCCCTACACTCTAACCAACTAAACTTTCACAACTTGGAGTTCAGCCTTAAGAAATGACCATTAGGTTTAATAAACTCCCTCTTCATCACCCAATACACATAAGAATGATCAACAATGTCTGTCTCTCTCTCTCTCTAGCTCTCCTTGAAAATAGTTTTTCTTGTTAGACATTGTTGATAAACCAAAACATCCAATTGCCTAGCCTATCAGTGCCCAGACAGGATATACACCTTAAAATTGCATATCAAACAAATTCTGGCCATTCCCAAACCACCAGCAGGTCTAGTCCTCAGAGCATTAAGTTTGATGGCTGCCACAATAACCTTGATTCCAACAGCATGCTTACATATGAGAATCCTTCAGTGGATGCTGGCAGTTCAATGGTCATTACATTTATATCCACTTAATCATACAATCAAATTGTCCTGAGTGTGCAGGGTCTCACTTCTATGGTGGCTCCACTTTGATGAAGTTGAACAAGGACATTTATTTTTATTTTTATTTTATTTTACATGTGTTGACCAGGATAGTCCGACTGGATGCATGTCCATTTTCAGCGGAGGTCTGGGGAGAAAAGCTCCAAGTGTAAGCAGATACAGCATTACATAATACCAGCATTACATATTACAAACAGGCTATTTACAGAGATTACATAAGTAAGCAAGTTAAACAAGTTCCACAGGTTAGAGTTCCTTTTGTTCTTTCTCCACCCAATGTCACACTGACCACAGATGCTACCCAGCTGGGGCATTTCCTGGGTTGGATGGTCCAAGGCATGTGGTTGGCACAGGAGACCAATTTGCATATCAGTCTCCTAGAGATGAGAGTGGTGCTTCTAGCATTGCAAGCATTGCAGAGCTTTCTTCCTCTAGGAGCTATTGTGGACAATATGTATGTGGTATGGTACATCAACAAGCAGGGAGGAACCATATCTTACCCCCCTATGTTGAGAAGCAATGAGGATTTGGCAATGGGTGGCCTCTTCTAACCACTTCCTAGTTGCAACACTCATTCCAGGGAAATCCAACATTCTGGCAGACAGACTCTGCAGAGTTATTCTGATGCCTCACAAGTGGTCTCTAAATCAATGAGTGGCAAACATGATTTTCCAGAAGTGGGGTCAACCTTGCTGTGACCTCTTTGCTTTGCCCATAAACAACAAATGCAGCAGGTTCTTTGCCCTGATCCCTCCTCAGGGACAGTCACTGAGAGATGCTCTAATCCATGTTTGGCCCTCTGGTCTTTATGCTTATCATCCCCTACCCCTCATACCCAAATTTCTTCACAAAGCACAGAGATTGAAGAGCAAGGTGATCCTCATTGCTCCCTTCTGGCCTTGACAGATTTGGTTCCCCTTTCTTTGGTCTCAACTAGTATTCCCTCCATGGGCACTGGAACCACATCCAGATCTTCTGTCCTACCCACCAGGGCAGAGTCACCCAGATCTTCCAGGATTAAAACTGACCACATGTTTTTTCTATTTCCAATGATGGCTAGAAACCCCCAATTTTCTTTACCAGTTCAAAAGATTTTAATATCCTCACATAAAGCCTCTGCTAGAAAGATTTATAAACATAAAGGAAAGATATTTTCAATATGGGCTCACCAAAAACATTTGAATCTATTTACAACCCCTATTCCTGCAGTTTTGGACTTTCTTGCTTCAATTTTCCAAAGCAGGGCAAGTTTTTTTACTATTAAGGTGCAGCCAGTAGCCATCTCAAGTTATAACACTGGGGACAATTAATCTTCTCTGGCTTCATTTAAACTGTATAAGACCTTCCTCAAGGGTACCTTTTTGCTTAGATATCCTATAAAGGATCCCACTCCTCCTTTGGACTTAATCATGATGTTACAAGTTGCTGTCCTACCTCCTTTTGAACTTTCAGCCAAAGTAGACTTGAAATATCTTTCCTGGAAAACTGCCTTTTTGGTGGCCATCACTTCAGCTAAAATGGTATCTGAATTACAACCATTGTCAGCCAAAATCCCCTCTTTGATTTTTCATAAAGATAGAGTGACCTTGTGTACTAGTCCTTCCTTTCTGCCCAAAGTTGCCTCCGAAAGCAATATCAGTCAGGCTATTAATCTGCCAGTTTTCTTCCTCAATTTCCAGAACAAGGGTGAATACACTCTTCACCTGTTAGATATCCATAGAGAGCTGTGTTTCTATTTGGACAGAACAAAATCTTTTCGAAAAATTGACCAGCTGCTTGTTTCCTTCACCAGTGTTAGAAAGGGAAGGCCAGTGTCTAAACTCACTTTGTCTAAATGGATCACAGATCGCATTTCTCATGCATATTCTTCTAAAGGTATCCCTCTACCTGGGCATGTTAATGCTCATTCTACTAGGTCCATGTCTACATCTCAAGCCTTCTGGTCCAGAGTTTCAATAGAAGACATTTTTACGTCTGCTACTTGGTCAAACTCCCAAACCTTTTTCATACATTACAAATTGGATATTATGTCTAGTAGGACTGCTTTTGGTTCTGCAGTGCTCCTGAATATCCTTCCATGAGGGCTACTTGAGGATCTGTAGTTGGGAACTCTGACCCACAAGTTGAGGAACGAATGAAAATGACAATATCGCATAAAGAAGTTATGCACTTACCATAATATTCCATCTGTGTTGTCCATTTTCATTCTTCTTCAACCTTCTCCCCCTCCATTCCGCAGTCACTTCTAGGAAGATTTGAGAAGGTGTTCTAGGAACCACTATTCCTTTTCAGCTCCTGGTCCTAGCTGCACTCTATCTTATCATAGTTCTCTATCTATAGTTGTATGTATTTACTTATACAGCTGCAGCAAATTCAATCTGAGGTAATTTGGAGCACAGGGGTGTGACACTCCTTACTCCCAGCCAGTAATCAAGGAGCCTCAGTCCTCATCACTGACACTAGTGAGGAATGGCCATTAGGGGCAAAAATGGATACACACAGTATTTTCAGATGCAGCTCTCTGCATCAGGTACAATTTCCCTTAAGAACACACAGGGAGCACACTCCAGACCTGAGGCAGAACTTTCTCTCTTTTTAATCCCCAAACAAGACTCCACACTAACCACTCTCGAGCTCTGTGTCCCTCTTCCAAGTAGTTGACACACGCACTTGAATATTTGATCTTCACACACACACACACACACACACACACACACACACACACACACACACACACACACTTGGGAAAGACTGACACAGATTTACCAGATGTACCTCCTATGCCCAGACTATAAGGTAATTACACTGCCACTAGTCAGCTACTCTATGGCTCTTTCAAGGGTACCCAATTATACTGAGTAAAAGTATTACTAATACAAATTGTAGAGTTTGACCAATGCAGCAAGGCTTTCAGTAGTGGCCATTGTATCACTAAAATAAGCATAAGAACTCTTAAAATGTTAAAGGTATTCTCTAAAAAAACAGCCACAATGAACGGTATAGAAATATTTAATAATAACTAATAAAATAGAAAGCATGAGAATACTGTATATGTAGTTACAATAAACACCAGAGTTTCAATCACAGAAGATATACAAATAACACAGTTAGATCGATTCACTCAGGTGCAGAAAAACAATACTTAACTAATCTCACTATATTTTCTTGTCTAACTAAAAAAATTGCTGTTCCCTGTTTACTTACTAAAGCAAGGCAAGATGAAGTATGCTGAGTTGCTTACTCCAGCAAAGCAAGATGAGGTGTGTGGATGTGTGAGATATCTGTGAGAGATCTTTCCTGTCAGGTTCCAAAGTGCTGCAGTGAGAGTTCTGAAATATCGCTCACTAATATCCAAAGAATCATTTCAGTGCTGGTTACCAAATGACATCACATCTGGTCACCTGACTCTGGTACAATACACACCCAGAGCTTTGCTAAGATATATTGCAGCATCTGAAAGCTATAAAACAATTTCTAAAAGCTACACCCTTCCAGAGTAACAATTAGTTCACCTTTAAGAACAATACAGTAAGATTCCTAGTCCTGGTTTTCCCAGATATTTGTGGCTATGGCTGCAATCAAACCTGAAAGATAAAAATCTTTGTGGCCTAAACCAACCCATTTAATTTTCAACCTATTTTTCAAACTTAGCTGGACTGAGATTAACCTCTTTCCTTCCAGAATTCTCTGTGAAAATATACACATTTAATCAGTTATAATAATACTATCTGACATACATGTTTATCTCTTTTCTGTCCAGCAGGACCCAGTGTTGATGCATTTTAAACACAAACAGCTTTACAAATACATTTTTTAACACAAGCATCTGTAAATATCAGTGTGATAAACATAACATCCTTTACAAAACTCCAGCTAGCTATGCTGGCATATGCTATACATGCATTTCCCTACTATATGTGCACAGATGGCACTACCTCATATTATCATATCTCTCCCCCCTTTGAAGACTCAAGCCAGTTTTTCAAAAATATTGCTTGAGAGAAATAGGCCTGTCTGGGAACATATTCCTCAGGATTCAGCAAGCTCTGCATTGCATGCAGTAATAGTACAAGAGCTGCTGCAGGCAATATGGCTGCCGTGCGATCCAGGAATAAACTCCTGGGATGTGCACAAGCTCTCCTGCACTATTCCTGCATGGACACAGCCCCTGTATACTAATTACTTCATTTGCTGGTGAAAAACATGCAAATGAGGTGAATTAGCAATCCAGGAAGCAGGCAGACGTCCGTGCAGGAATAGTGTAGAGTGCAGAAATGTATTCAGCCAGTAGCTGAATACATTTTTGCAAACTACAAAACGGAGGCATGGCAGGTCATAAAAACACATGTATTAGAAGGGTTAGGCATGCCAAAGGCCAAATATATAAAAGTTCAAACAGTAAATGGACCTAAACGCTCAATTTATTCACAGGTACAAATACAACCAGCCGTCACTAAACAGGTAGCTTCATCAGAGGTACAAAAGCGCGAGAACTGCGCTTAAATAACAACAATTTTTCTTAAAATGAGGCTCTTATTTTCAAAGTAAATCAATTAAATGAAATAAGAACACAAATCACTAATAAATTATAATTAATACATTAATTAAACAGAAAATAAAACATTTATGAATGTTAGGTAAAGAGCCTAAACACAAATAAATTGTGATTTTATACAAAACAAGCCCTTTAAAGTCTATAAAAATGCCTACAACCCGTAATAATGTTTTGTTTAACAACAACTACATAAACAAGACCAGTAAATATTGAACAAGCCTTGAAGATTATAAATACGCATAAAAGCATGGCTCAAACCTACAAAAACATAGTTCTGAACATAATAGACCAAAACTCTCAATAAGCTAACCCTAAATAAGGTCCCAATACACCTGCCATCTCACCTCATATGACTTAAGCTTCAGATAAGTGCTATATTGCAGCGCCTGAGCAAAGCATCCAGCTTGAGCTGCCAAAGGAGTTCTCTAACTTCCAACAACATAGATGTTGGCCCCCTTACTCGAGGCTGGTAAATGGTCAATACCCATAAACAAAAAAGCATGTTCAGGGAAAGAGCCAATATGTTTAGCCAAAGCGTTCTCACTTTTCTTGTTTTTAATGGCATAAACATGCTGATAAATCCTGTCTTTAAACCTTCTATCGGTCTTCCCGACGTAAAAGGCAGGACAACAAGAGCAACAAGCAATATAGATGATTGACTTTGTGTTACAATTAATTCTATGGCGAATAGTAAATTTCTATTTCCCTCTAAAGATAAAAAACTGCCTGTTTTAATGTAAATACAAAAGTTGCAAGAACCACAGGTATATGACCCCTTGGTTCTAGAAGAGTAGTCTCCAAGTGTACTGGTTTGGAGAAGGTCCTTTATATTGCTCCCTCTTCTAAAAACCATCGATGGTTTATCACCAAGTTTATTAAGGAGAGGACCATTACTAGAAATAAAAGCCCAGTTCTTATATAAAATGTCCTGTATTTCTACAGAATTCATATTGAATGTAGAAATAAAGCTACATGGAAACACTTTAGATTGAGGATTTACTAGGGAAACATCAAAGGAACTTAAATTCACGTTAACAACCCCAGGTGACTCCTCACACTCAGACGTTAATGAAGTTGTACAAAGAAGTGGTTTGTAAAAGCCGCTATTTCTTTTGTGTCTTACTTCAACTATCAAATCGTCTATCAAGCGCTGCGGGTACCACCGGTTAGTGAATAAGTTCCTTAAAGTCTCACATTCGAGTAAAAAGTCCTCAAATTCACTACACATACGGACAGCCCTCACAAGCTGTCCCTTTACTATAGCTCTTTTTTGCTTGGGAGGGTGTGAACTCGTGTAATGAAGAAATGAGTTCACATAGGTGTCTTTCCTGAAGATAACTGACCTAAATGAACTAGGTTGACTACCCCTAGATAGCTTAACATCCAAATAATTCATTGCCTCTATGCCGAAACAATGTGTAAACCTCATTTCTTAAGGAACTTATTCACTAACCGGGGGTACCCGCAGCGCTTGATAGACGATTTGATAGTTGAAGTAAGACACAAAAGAAATAGCGGCTTTTACAAACCACTTCTTTGTACAACTTCATTAACGTCTGAGTGTGAGGAGTCACCTGGGGTTGTTAACGTGAATTTAAGTTCCTTTGATGTTTCCCTAGTAAATCCTCAATCTAAAGTGTTTCCATGTAGCTTTATTTCTACATTCAATATGAATTCTGTAGAAATACAGGACATTTTATATAAGAACTGGGCTTTTATTTCTAGTAATGGTCCTCTCCTTAATAAACTTGGTGATAAACCATCGATGGTTTTTAGAAGAGGGAGCAATATAAAGGACCTTCTCCAAACCAGTACACTTGGAGACTACTCTTCTAGAACCAAGGGGTCATATACCTGTGGTTCTTGCAACTTTTGTATTTACATTAAAACAGGCAGTTTTTTATCTTTAGAGGGAAATAAGAAATTTACTATTTGCCATAGAATTAATTGTAACACAAAGTCAATCATCTATATTGCTTGTTGCTCTTGTTGTCCTGCCTTTTACGTCGGGAAGACCGATAGAAGGTTTAAAGACAGGATTTATCAGCATGTTTATGCCATTAAAAACAAGAAAAGTGAGAACGCTTTGGCTAAACATATTGGCTCTTTCCCTGAACATGCTTTTTTGTTTATGGGTATTGACCATTTACCAGCCTCGAGTAGGGGGCGTCCAACATCTATGTTGTTGGAAGTTAGAGAACTCCTTTGGCAGCCCAAGCTGGATGCCTTTTACGCTCCAGGCTTGAACGAAAGCTGCAATATAGCACCTTATCTGAAGCTTAAGTCATATATGAGGTGAGATGGCAGGTGTACATTTTTGGGACCTTATTTAGGGTTAGCTTATTGAGAGTTTTGGTCTATTATGTTCAGAACTATGTTTTTTGTAGGTTTCCCTACATACACACTTTTTGAGCCATGCTTTTATGCGTAACATGTTATAATCTTCCAAGGCTTGTTCAATATTTACTGGTTTTGTTTATGTAGTTGTTGTTAAACAAAACATTATTACGGTTGTACTAGCCGTTTTTATAGACTTTAAAGGGCTTGTTTTGTAGTATAAAAATCACAATTTATTTGTGTTTAGGGCTCTTTTACCTAACATTCATAAATGTTTTATTTAATATACATTTTTCTGTTTAATTAATGTATTAATTATAATTTATTAGTGATTTGTGTTCTTATTTCATTTAATTGATTTACTTTGAAAATACGAGCCTCATTTTAAGAAAAAATTGATGTTATTTAAAGCGCAGTTCTCGCGCTGTTTTGTACCTCTGATGAAGCTACCTGTTTAGTGTGGCGAAAACGCTGGTTGTATTTGTACCTGTGAATAAACTGAGCGTTTAGGTCTACCTAGGAGCAGTGCCTTCATTTACTGTTTGAACTTTTGTGTTCGCTGGTCTGTGGCTGTTTTGCTTTTTTCGGAGAAAGGCCAAATATATGGTCATAGGCATGAAAATTAGTTTCAAAATTATAAAAATTAATTTTGCACAAACGGGATTGGCCTGAAAATAAAAGAAAGGTGGAAATAAGCTTTTAAACCAAGATCATAATTCTGCCATAATAGTCAATGGTATGCATAACACAACAAGAACATGGAATAGTGGTTGCTAATGGGGAAGGCTGAGTGTCGGATTTGTAACCATGCATTGGAAGTCAATTCTATGCAAATGAGGGCAATGATACTGAATCACAGATTTCCCCTCAGTGCTAGCTTGCACCCAACTATGTAGGTGTTTTAAGACCATAGTGTAAGCCTAAGAGCTAGATGACTTCATAAGGGGGTGTGCCATGCATGCTGTAAGCTTATTGGAGCCCTGTGGCCTGTGTTTGCACTTAGCTAAGCACAGCTAAGGCAGGGGGTGTCTAAGGCTGTATTGTCTTCCACTAAGAAATGCAGAGTGTGATCGTGTCCAGGGAGGGCCAGTTTCTGCTAAACAGTGCGTACATTGCCTAATTGGGTGTGCACGGCATGCACTCAGTTTAAAAAAAATGGAAATAGCAGCTCCTTTCACATCTAAGCACTGTGTTTGTGCGGCACACCTCGGGGCTTAAACAGGAAGGCAATGAGAAGGGAAAACAGTAGTAGGAAGGTAATCAAGGAGAACTAGCATAGTTGGAAGGTGAAATGTATCAGAATTAGCCTATTACACAGGTAGCAGCCCAGCCCAGCCCAGCACACTACTATAAACTATGCAAACACCTTTCCCTCTGGTTTTTCCCTCAAACTCTACACCACCGGTGTACACAAATGGGGAACGTTTACCTAACAAAAGCAACAAAATGAAAGAGGCTGCTTTTGCGCTCATAAATCAGCATGTGGAAGAGGCTGAGGGTGGTGAGGATGACAATGCTGATGACCAACCCACAGTGAGGAGAAGGAGAAGAGTGTACAAACCCAGCCTACCAGGGGCTACATGAGCTGGAGATAGCAGAGCGCTATAGCATGGACAGAGACCTCCTGCAGCAAATTGCTGAGCTGTGTAGGCCATGTCTCACACACAGAACCAACAGAGGGGAACCCATCCCAGTGTACACCAAGGTATGTGTCGGCTTAAGAATACTAGCCACAGGTACCCTCCAAAGGCCAACTAGGGATATCATGGGGATCTCACAAGCATCAGCATCCAGAGTACTCCACCAGTTCCTGGATGCCATGTCAGCACATGCCAGTGAGCACATATATTTCCACAACACCCATGAGGGGTTGACCACCAATATGCATCTCTTCCACCAAATAGCAGAATATCCTGAGGTAGTGGGTGCTATAGACTGCACGCACATGCACATCAAAGCACCTCACAGTGAGTGGGGTAGAGTCTACATAAACCGCAAGGGCTTCCCTCCATCAACTGCCAGGTCATGTGCAATGCCCAGGACATTATAATGAATGTGTGTGCTGGCAGCCCTGGAAGCTATCAAGACTCCCACATATGGCATATGACGCAGCTATACTAGAGATTTGCCAATGGGGACATCACATACGGCCACCTAGTGGGGGATGCTGGTTATGCACTGGAGCCATGGTTGACGATACCCATCAGAAATGCACACACACACCTGAACAAGAACTCCATAATGAGGCACACGCACAGACCAGAATAATAATAGAGTGTGTGTTTCATATTCTCAAGTCACGGTTCCGGTGCCTGGACATATCCTGTGGAGCCTTGCAGTACTCACCAGCTACATATACCCAAATTGTCATTGTATGTGCCATGTTACACAATATGATCCTGTGGAAATAGCTGCAGCAGGAACACATTGGGCAGGGCCACACAGCCCCCCACCATTGCCAAGGCCAGCATAGGCACAGAGTGACTCAGAAGAGGAACAAACTGAGCCTGCCCCTGTAGGCAGAAGGAGGCGTGCTCAGTATGTCCAGGCCTTGGCAAAGAGGCAATGCATAGCACATACACTGACACAGTACAAACCCAGGGAATGAAACCTCTCTCTGACTCACACATACAGTAAAAGAGATGCCAAACATGACACTACCTGTGCTTAACCATGTATAGGGAGTGTACTATGTGCATCCGACATAGTCAGCCCTCCAGCACCATCCTCAATATTGGCACAGACACAAGGTAAGTCACTCTCACTATCAATTGCTGAATGGAGAAGTATGTTCTGCTACTTGTATCTATGGTATGGATGTGAGCATGCAAGGGAATTGGGTGGCTGAATAGGATGGCAGCAGATAGTAGACACCTATATCAGCAACATGAAATCCATAACAAATACTGGTGTCAACACAGTAGGCAGTACTAGACAAGGTGACAAAACCCACTGCATGACATGTGGTGGGCCAAATGTGTGTCCATAGGACACACACATGCATGTCAGTGAGGCTCACATACCCAACAACAGTCTCAGCTAGCAGGACAGGTGTAGACAAATACAAAGAAAGGCTGTGCTAAGGCCACCAATTGATGGCTATGGAGAACAGCCCCCTCCAGACCTACAGACAGACTACAACAGGTCAGGCAGTGGGATGTTAGTTCTGAAGTCTGAAACTGAAATGTAGGTCAGTAAATCCTAAGAACTGTACTACACTGATATGCATCTAGTCTGCTTGATAGGTCAGAATACAGAATGAAATGGAAGCCAACAGAGTACCTGAAATACCAGTATGGTCATAGCAAATGTTTACAGTTGTCAGGTTTGCCCCCCCCCCCCCACACACACAATCCTGTGTAGAAATGTAGTAACGTGTATGTGTGGGTATAATAAGAGTGGAGCACAGATTACCTGAGCTGGCCAAATTAGCAGAATAGATTGTTGCATGTGTACAATATGTAGGGCTCTGTGTGTTAGGTTGTTGTGTGTTGTATATTGTGTGAAAGTGGTCAGCATGTAGGCATGTTGTGCCCTGGTGGCCAATAGCCAGTACCGTTGATGACAGGGCTATGTTCTCACAACTGCAGTGCCAAACACAATGCATCCCAACAAGTCACAATCCAGCAGTAATCCATACTAATTGCTCGGATGTAATATCTGTCACCATCTAAAAGATGGACGTGGCATGAATGTTGGCCCAGACATAAAAACAGTGCACATGTGGAAGCACCATAGATAGAGAGTATATAAAAGGTTACTGTCAAATGGACACACCTTTGGATTTGTACATACAGGTTAGCAGCACATTAGCTGGCTGTATAGTTTGGAATACTGATGTAGTCTAGCCAAACACTGGCAGACCACAAAAGTCACAGGTATGAAGTACTGAGAAACTGCTAATGTCCCTGTACAAGTCAGCATAAGGGGAATGCCCCATGTATATCTGTGAGCCAGCTGCAAGTAGCATCCATAGCACACATGCACTCAGCTCACCACACCATCAGCCACAGGTACCTCACAGATCATATCCCTGCTGATGGGAATGAGTACAATATAACCCCCACTTCTGTATGGGAATACCCACATAATGAAGCATGCTGAAGAGGTGTCCCATGCAGGTGTGTCCCTAGCTGTAAGCAGCACCCTGCCAGCATCCACACCAATGGCTTAATAAGGGTAGAAACTATTTCCATTAACACCTTGCACACCTACCCCGTTACCCCAGGGTAATACAGTGGGTTGCAGCCTGGGACTGTAGGAGTGACAGAATGCACTGGCCTGCTACAGATGGACTGCATCACTACAAAATGCCCTACAGTTCTCTGTCAAAGGCCTGTGTCTCGCCCATACTGCTGTTTTTAATTTCTTCAAGTCTTTTGGGTTTCTAATACCATGACGGGAATGGACCCCATTCCTAAGTAAAAGTATGATTAAAGTTCATAAAATTAGTATTGTTTCACTCTTTGATGTTAGCCAAAAGTGGTCTTCGCAGCACCCACAATGTGCCCAGTAATGACTCCTTCTGCAATTCGTATGGTGTTACATGAATTGGTAACATATCTAAATATGACTGTAAATTCTTTTTTATAAGACCAGTTGCTCCTACTACTATTGGAACTGTCTGGGTATCTTTCTTCCACATGGATCTCATTTCTGCCTACAGATTGAGGTATTTTATGACTTTGTGTCTCTCTGTATGCAAGACACTGTAGTCACTAGGTGTGGCGAATTCAATGATCAATGCTTCTTTTGTCTTCTTTTCTTGGACTACTATATCCGGTTTTCTAGCATCTATATTTTGGACTGTTGGTACTGGGTGATCTCATGTGATATAAACTTCATCATTTTCTATGATTCTCTGTGGCTCATGTTTCCAGTGTTTTTCAGCCACTTCAATACCATAATGTTTGCACAAGTGTAACAATCGTGCCACATTATTATGCTTTTCAGTATACAGTCCCCCTGCCATTAGAGAGTCACAACCAGTGATAAGGTGTGTGACTGTTTCCAATTTGGTTCCACAAAACCTACATATGTCTGTTTCTCCCACATGTTCAATAGACAGTAAACCAGCGTGTACGTAGCCCACTATCTTGGGCTGCTAATATTAACCTTTCATTTCTTGATGTAAATTCACCTCTCCTTAACCATTCCTGTGTTCGTTCTTGATCAACATGAGGCTCTTCCAGAAGTTTCTATACTTGCAACTATATATTTTTTCCCCATTTCTTGCCTTCTCACCTGGTCCTTCACCTTATAGTATTTCTTTTGTTTTTTAGCACATTCAGTTGCTGCATGTTTTTTATCCGCTTCTGGTTTGATTTCCATTCCTGCTTGACGTCAATATGCTTCTGCTAAATTAAGCAGAGATGTCATCTTAGATTTATTCTCCTCATGTTTCAAAACTTTCTCCACATTTGGATCTTGTGAGGTCAGTAAATATGTGTGGAGTTCCACGATTGCAGATCTATACATGTAAACAATTTCAAGGATGCCCATCCCTACTTCAGAATGGGGAACATATAATCTTGGTATACATTGATTTTTATAAATCATTTGGTGAGCATAAAGCATCCTTCTTGTTTTAATATCCACTCTATCCAACACGTTTTGGGGCCAGTCAATCACTCCAAAACTGTAAGTTAGGACAGGAAGAGCAAATTGATTTATAGCTTGGATCTTGTTCCTAGGTGTCAATGCTGTTTTCAGGATTAATTTAAGTCTTCTAAAGTACTCCTTACTAAGCTTTATTTGCATTTGTTCATGTTTTATTGCTGTTCCTTCATCAGTTCCCAAGTATTTATACACCCCCTCTTTCTTAAGTTCTTTTATATCACATTCTTATCCCAAACTGATGTTTTCCTGGTACTGCAATTTTCCTTTTTTAAAGGTTGCTTTTGCACATTTATCAAGGCCAAATGACATTCCAATATCATCTGAAAAAGTTTTGACAACCTGCAACTGTGCTTTCAGTTCCTCATCTGATGAGCTATACAGTTTTGAATCATTGACAAAGAGAAGATGAGAAGTCATTAGACTTTGTTGTTTTCTAGAAGCCAAATTATAGCCATGGCCTAAGCTGTTAAGTAAACAGCTTAATGGGTTAATGGCAAGGCAGAATAGCAAGGGTGACAGTCACCCTGGAATATCCCCCTTTGAATTGTTATCCCTGTGATAATAATCTGTCCTTTATCATGGCTTAATTGCAAAGTGGTCTGCCACTGTTTCATGGTTACTGTAATGCAGTCAATCAGTGCAGGGTGTATCTTATACATTTTTATAAGCACTCTTTTATCCATAAATGTGGGATACTATCAAATGTTTTTTTGAAGTCAATACATGCCATACTTAAGTTCTTCCCCTTCTTACAATTTTCCACTATAAGTTTGTTTAACAACAAATGGTCCTGTGTTCGATATGACTTTCTTTTATCGCCCTGTTGTTCTACTGCCATAATTGAGTTTTCTTCTAAATTACTATAAACTCTGTCGGCATCAATTCCTGTGTATATATTGTATGTCGGCAGAAGACAAGTTATTGGTATATAATTTTTAGGGTAGCTTGCAGGTTCACTCTTAAGTAAGAGCATTATTTTTCCTCTTGCTAACCAGTGCGGTGTATGTTCGGGGTGCGCATATAAATAGTTCGTACTGACAGCTAAATCCTCGTGCAAAGAAGTTAATACTTTAAGCCAAAAGTTAGGTAGTGCATCTGGGCCTGGGGTTTTCCAGTTTCATTTCAATCTGTCTGGCTGTTACTTCATCCCATTCCGTACCTTGTATATTTAAACTTCTTATTCTTTCTTTTACTTCTTCTATCCATTTAGCATCTTTGTTATGTTCCACAGGATCTTCATAGATACTTTTCCAAAATGTATCTACTTCCTCTTTTTTTGGTGGTCTATCAATTCCTTTTACCTTATTTTCCCTCAATCTCTCTGGCTGTTACTTCATCCCATTCCATACCTTGTATATTTAAACTTCTTATTCTTTCTTTTACTTCTTCTATCCATTTAGCATCTTTGTTATGTTCCACAGGATCTTCATAGATACTTTTCCAAAATGTATCTACTTCCTCTTTTTTGGTGGTCTATCAATTCCTTTTACCTTATTTTCCAATTCTCTATAAAACTTTTTTGGATAATCAGTAAATTGTTTATTTTGTGCTTTTCCCTTATATTTATCTTTGTATCTTCTAAGTCTTTCTGCCTGTTTTGACATTTTTAGTTTATCTCCAATAGTGCATAATAGATCCTGGTCTGTTCTAATACTGTGCATTGCTTTTATCACATCTATCTTTCTTAATATTTTTGCTGATCTGTTCCCTCTTCTATAATCTTCTAACAAGGACACTTCTTGTCTTAGCTGCTTTATAGTTTTCTCTATTCAATATTTCCATGATGGTATTCCCTTTTCCCCTTGCTACCCTATGTTCCTGTGGTAGAATTTTATCAGTTATTAATTTAGCAGCATAGTAATATATTCCGTTTACTTCTGTTATATCGCATGGGTCTCTATGGACAGTCCTAATTACTGTGTTCATTTGTTTCATCAAGCTTCTGAAATTTGGGGTTTTATTAACCTTCTACAGTCTATTTCTCTCATTGATCTTGATATATCTATCTTTATCTATTAAATCAAGCAACTCTTCTCTTAACTTATTTTCTTCTATACTGAGGGCACATCCCTTGTTTTCCATTTCCTGTGGGCATTCCATAGAAAGTTTTATAGCATCTTCCTGTGACCCATTCTCTTCAATTTCATCCTGTGTCATCTGTTGTTCTGTCATATATGAACTCACTGGCCTATCTCTCCTCAACATTGACTGCGTCAGAGTTTCCACAGTTTCCTGTTCCTTTCCTTGCTGTCTAGCTTCAAGTGAATGTTCATACTGGTTTCCTGTGGAAGGCTCCAAAATATTTTGATATGGCACCTGACCAATTACTTCCTGTTCCACTGGTTTCCCTTTAATTTGGATATTCATTGCTCTATCCTGTTGTGGTGCTTTCTGCATTTTATTTTCTACACTGAATCCTTCTTTTTGCAGTTGATCCGTTACCTGCCAATGTATGTTATCTCATGGACTCCCAAATAACATAACATAGTCCACAGAACACAAATGCAAGGCCATGTTGACAAATCTCAGCAGCATGTCCTACTGCATGAACTGTGGACCAACCCCTAAATACTGCTGGGATGAAGTGATAACTATAGGGATACTTATCAGATATCGTTTGCATAATGTTAGGAAGAGGATAGAATAACGGGGAGGGTTAGAAGCATGGACACCATGGAGTGTGTGACGTCTGTAACTCTGATGTGTGCACATACTATCCTTGCCTGAAAACACAGGAATGGGTGGCTACAAACCTGCTTGTAAACCACAATGTGAAGGAGTAATGACCAGAAATATGAGCCCTGCCTCTGGGTAACCTGTGTGAATCTGTACAGCTGTGAGGTATGGCCACAGCAGGATATGGCCATGCTGTCATGTCAATAGATGTACAAGCACGGGATCCTCAGCCACCACAGTACCAAGGTGCTGGACCATTTACATGGACTCATCAGCAAGTGTCTGCAGCTCCCCCTCCAGAATGGCATGATTGTGTAAGAATATGTAGGCTGCAAACCACAATACTGGACACAGCTGCATTCATCTTGTATTCCCCAGGAAATTACTCCAGGCAAATACGTATACCTTTCAGTAGTTGATAACATAAAACATCACAATGTAAAACAGTACATATGTCTGAATATCTCTGCTAACACCATCACCATGTAGCAGAAGCAGCACAGACACAATTATTTATAGTATCCCAATATCCTTTACCCATTGTGACCACATATTGTCTACAGATATCCTGCAGAAACAGGTTGCTAGCTGTAGGTGTAGAACACAAATGCCTGCACTGGAATGCAACCTACCTGGAATGGATTCACACATTCAGTAAAGAAGGTCATACTGGGCATGCAGTCATACTTAGAGAAATGAAGCCCATGTCTGGCAACAACAGTGGACTATACATATCTGTCAGTCGCAGATTTCAGTGCACACACTCCACTTTGCACACCAGTCATGCTTTGCACACATATCGGATAGGAATACACACATATATCCAAGGATAACACACTATAACAGTCAAACATACACATACATAGATGTGGAGAAGAGAGTGACAGACAGTGACAAAGAGCTTACCATCATGAGGCCAGTCCCAACCAGCGCACATCACATTAGCCCATATCACATGATGTGCAAATGTCTATCACTGTAGACATTTGCTTCTGGTAGCCCTCAGCACTATAGTGTCTGTGGTGTTTGTGATAACTGTGTAACATGACAGTACAAGTAATTATTCATCTAGCAGTTGTATACACAGTCCTGTCAAATATAAAGTAGTGTGTGACTGAGTGTTGTATGTGTGCTTCCAGAGGAATGGTTTATGGTCCATTCACACATACTGCCCTCCCCATTGCCCTACTTCAGCTAACCTGCTGATGTCATTCACCTTGAAATACACCTTTGGAGAAGGGCAACCATGTGCTATAACTGTGTAATGCTATAGTATGATGTACTCCTTAGGTAAAAGTTCTAATCCCAAGCATGGCAACTGTGAAACGCTATGTGTGTGTTTTCTTGTGTGTAGGGGTCGTGCTTTTGAGGCCATTCACAGTCACTACACTTTCCATTGCTCTACTTTGGCAAGCCTGCTGATGTCATTCACCTTGAAATACACCTTTGGAAAAAGGTTATCCCTTTGGAAAAAGGTTATCCCTATCAGCTCCGTAGCGAGTGCTATAAATGAGTAATGCTGTAGTGTGATGCACTAGTTAGATAGAAGTTCAAATCCAAGACATGGCAACTGTGAAACTCTGTGTGTGTGTGTTTGTGTGTGTGGGAATCAATGTGTTTGAGGCCATTCACAGTCACTACACTTTCCATTGCCCTACTTTAGCAAGGCTGCTGATGCCATACACCTTGAAAAGCATCGTTAGAGTAGGGCTAACCCTATAACTTCTGTGGAGCGTGCAATAAATGCAGCAAACTGTAGAGGCAATACATAGCTAGGTAGGGATTTGAATCTCAGTACTGGCAAGTGTGTGTTTGTCATCAGTATCCTTTGTGGAGGTAGCTGTGATTATGTAATAACCAGACTCATTGTGTGGTGGGTTTTGCAAAATTCTTATATTGAGAACCTACTATATGTCACAATGTCCACCTTACAAGGACAACAGATGTCAAATAGCAGACAGGCTGGTGTAGACAATTCATACCCCTACATGTGAAATTATGGATCAGTGAAAAACATAGGCAGCCCTTGTATTACCCAGAGAACACTCTCCACCCATGTCTCATACACAAACATACTTGGCTAGGCTACAACCAATATATTGGTAGTTCCTTGCATATTGCCCACAGAGGGCAACCATGGTGTGATTGCAGTGGACTACAGAGGACATGGCACCCTGTTCCATCCCTACAATAGACAAATAATTACTTGCAGTGGTCCTTTGCTATGTTTCCCACTGGATTCCTGCAACAACTGTAGAGTCTGCAAATGTAACCCACAAGGGGAATGCCATGCCTTATACACATACCCTGTATAGAAAGATGCCACTAACACCAGTGAATACCTGTATCATGCTGTCAATGTAGGTGCAGGCACAACCTCAATTCCATAGCAAGTTCTCACCACATGAAGTCAGGAATGCCACATCAGATGATAACATTCTGTCCACACAACATGCCCCA
>NC_056737.1:574852271-574859771 GCF_019279795.1 Protopterus annectens
CACCAAAACCTCTGTGTGTGTTATACACAATCATGTGGTGTGTACCACCAATACACTTACCATTGTCCAGTGTAGAAGGACTGGTGACATCAGCCACCATGTACTCACCTGTATACACCCCCAGACCTATCAGCCATGTGCACATGCAGTAACTGTTATACAGACCTGTGACATGTTCAGCTGTACCCAGGATATGTCACAGTCAAGGTGTCACCACAGTGCCATACCCCTTGCAGAAAACAATAGCATACCAACATCCTGCTGACACATGGACACCTACAAAACAAATGGAATACATTATGGAGACCACAATCACGCAGTGTTAATAACAGCTATAATGCATCATGGCTGGACAGTTACACTTCCTGACATGTAAGCATTACATTTAGTGCTGAAAACATGTTGCACAGCACTACATTGGCACACCACAGTACTGTCACCCTGTGCATCAGAACCATATTAGCTTGTCCCTGCATCAGTGTTATGGATGACAGGGATGTGGCACAGGTATAATCATATGCACGGGGTGTGTTGTTAGTTTGCCAGAGACCTAGGCTGAGACATACATTTGACATCATGTGTGTGTGTTAGGGGGTTTCATTATTAATTGGGCTGTTGCAATGTGGTGTGTGTAAGTATGGCTTTGCCCTAGCTGTGTTGATGATGTGTGTGTATGTACAGAGGAACCTACATCACATGGGACCTCAGCAGGGGATGGGGGGGCAGCCATCCAAAGGGTGGAGGATGAACCAGAAAGAAGACTGGTGAGCCCAGGTAACATTTATATGACAGCTATTGGGAACTACTTCATGTATACACAAAATGATTATCACATCTATAATTACAGTGACCTTGCCATTTCTGATACTTGGTTTTCACTTTTCATCAAGGGTTTCAAATTCGTGCCCAGTAGGGGTAGTAGTTTGGTTAACACTATCTTGGATGTCAAACTTTTTATTCGCAAATTGAATTTGCAGCATTTACTTGGGTCCGCTTCTACGGGACATGGACTTAATCTGAAAAAATCTAGTACATATAATCCCCCTTTACATCCGCAACTAAAAAATCTGGAAAATAGAATTGAGAAACAGATTCGCAGTAACATGGGGAAGACCAAGTATGTCCCTAATTTAAGTTTGGCCGAGGCCAACCTTTTAGCAAAATTGGGGGCCAACCCTTCTGTTAGGGTAATGGAACCCGACAAAGGGGGTGGCACGGTCATTATGGACCAAGTATTATATGAGGCAAAAATGTATAGTTTGTTGTCAGACAGTGACAAGTATACTACTGTGTCCAAAAATGAGGTACATATTTCTTATAGAAAGATTGATTTGGTTCTTAAAGACCTTTTGGATCAGGACATTATCGAAATGGATCTCTTTTCATTTTTGGATTATTCACATCCAAAGGTACCAACCATATTTGGGGTACCCAAGATCCACAAGAACGTGGAGGATCCGCCTTTACGACTTATTGTGGCGGCCCAGGGGTCTAAAACCCACAACCTTTCAAAATACTTGGATTGGAAGTTAAAGCAGTTGTGGGGTAGGAATCAGCATCTTCTTAAGGACTCGTGGGAATTTCTACGTGGTATCACTAAAGATTTGTATAGGTCTAACCTGCTATTTGTCACCATAGATGTGGTCGACCTATTTTCAGTGATACCCCACTCCACTGGGTTGGAATGGATGGAAGAAGCGCTCTGGGCATGTCATGGTATTACAAACAATGATGTCCACCTGGTTCTGCAATTGCTGGATTTGGTCCTGAGACATAACTATATTTTCTTTTGTGGTGAATATTTTCAACAAACATCAGGTGTCTCTATGGGAGCTAATTGTGCTCCCACCTATGCAGACATCATTCTGTCAGTCTGGGAACAAAAATTCGTTTTGAATAGTGAGTTTTCAAAACATTGGATTCACTATACCAGGTTCCTGGACGACATTTGTATTTTTTGGACAGGGCCAGAATCCTCCATTGAGGATTTCATAACCTATTTGCATTCTACAACAGAATTTTTGCGGTTTACCTATCAAGTTACCGTGGACCAAGTAAATTATTTAGATGTTTCCCTTAGAAAGCAAGGTGAAGGGTTTAGCTCTTGTATTTATAGAAAACCTTCGTTTTCCAATGGATACCTTCATTACCTAAGTTCACATCCAAAATTCCAAAAAAGATCTATATTAAAGGGTCAATTCGTTAGGGTTTCCCGCATGACATCTGATGATTTCTGCTTTCAATGTGAGGGGGACAAGCTGACGTCATTTTTTGTTGATAGAGGGTACCCGATAGGTTTGATCAATTCTGTTAAAGATGAAGTTTGGTCTGCTAGGAAAGGTAGGTTTTCTCCTATCTTGGGGAAGAAGAAAGTGGACCAACATGATGATGTTCCCCTAACACATATTAATGTTCCTGGTTCTAACCAGTTTTTTATTACACAACACAACTAGGATGCAGGACAAATCAGACACATTATTGAAAGGGAACTTAGTAATTTTAGGGACCTTACAGATTTAAACAATTTAAAAGACTTGTCCTGCAAGTTCGTCTATAAAAGAGGCTTTAATATTAAAAGGGCATTAGAGCAGAATAATAGGCAGTGTGGTACCAACCCCCCTAGGAGAGGGACATACCATTGTGGGTGTTGTATGCAATGTAAATATGTTGTACACCAGGAATTTGTGTACCTAGAAAGTAGGAATAGGAAATTGTGTTCAAACAAATTTTATAATTGTAATTCCAAGGGTATCGTCTATTTGGCTGTCTGTCGTTCTTGCCAGGCATTTTATGTAGGCAAGACGGAGAGGCAGCTAAAGAGACATATCTATGAACATTGTTATGATATTTTAAAAAAGGTCAGCACAAATGCACTATATAGGCACATGATTGGGTGTGAAGCAGCAACATTTAAGTTTTTTGTTTTGGAAGCAGTTACCCATTGTGCCAGGGGAGGAAATTGGGGAGCATTGTTATCTCACAGAGAAACATGCTGGCAAATTCTGCTGGAATCCAATAAACCCCCTGGGTTGAATGACTCAATTTCTATTATGCCATATTTAAAATTAAAGGCTGAACAACTATAAAATTTTTATTTATTTTTTATTTAATTGTTTGATGGCAATCTATGGGGGCCATATATATGTTATTGTATTCAGGTTTTTTGTCAAACTGTATTTGGAATACCTTTATCAGTTTTTAACATTGGTTTAAACCAACACAATTAATTTACAATTATTTGTATAAATGGACTAAAAAAGTTCTATATCTATTATATGTTTTTTAAAAACTAAGACTTGTTCTTATTGAACAGTAGAAATTTATAGTCTATTTACTGATATGTGCTTGACAAGCAATACAATATGTTTTTGCTGGGTATTCAAAATGTGCTTTTTAAATTGTGTTAACAATTGCAAACACATATATATGTTTTTTAAAAAATCTTCCAACAAGTGAAGTATGGTTTTAATAATTGTTTTTAACTTCAACATACAATTACAAGTGAGCCCAAACAGGCTGGTTGAAGTTTTACTTTAAGAAAATTGTTTAATTAATTATTCAATCAAGGATTCAATGGTATATTATGTGTGGAAGTGGTATGGGCTGTATCTGATGAAGTTGGATTTCCAACGAAAACGTGCTTTCAGTGGTGTAACGTTAATAAAGGACTTTCTTGCTGATCGAGGAGTACGGTCTTTTGCTTTTTTGGCTATTGGGTTGTTTGCCTTATTGTGGAGTTGGTTTCTCCCAGGTGGTTCTCCGTGCCTGCTTGCTGTGTCCTCCTGTGGATTTTCAGTATATTCAGTTTTTCTTGGTTGTGGACAGTTACACTTCCTGACATGTAAGCATTACATTTAGTGCTGAAAACATGTTGCACAGCACTACATTGGTACACCACAGTACTGTCACCCTGTGCATCAGAACCATATTAGCTTGTCCCTGCATCAGTGTTATGGATGACAGGGATGTGGCACAGGTATAATCATATGCACGGGGTGTGTTGTTAGTTTGCCAGAGACCTAGGCTGAGACATACATTTGACATCATGTGTGTGTGTTAGGGGGTTTCATTATTAATTGGGCTGTTGCAATGTGGTGTGTGTAAGTAGGGCTTTGCCCTAGCTGTGTTGATGATGTGTGTGTATATGTATGCATGCATGCACACAGTTCTGCCATCTGGCTGCCCTATATGAGGGTTTGTTGGACAGTTGCAGACCATACCTGGCAGGGTGTGCAGTTCACCGTCTCCAGCCATGGACATGAGAACTGTGCCTGCCAGAGGTGCCAGGGGCATCACCAGGTACAAGCCATGATATGGTACTCTCCTCTGATGATGACATATGTCCACTGGATCCAGGTCATTCTTGTGATGGGCCAGGGCCATGTGCATGTGGCTTACTGTGTTATGATGTGGACAGTGCCCTCCTGCAGTGATGGGGCTGGTAATGCCAGTACAGGAGTGGCTTTGACTTCTTGCACATCCACGTCAATCTCCATCTGTTGGTGTTGCTGGCCTACGTCCATGTGGCCATCACACTACTCCCACCATATGCTCAAGCACAGACTTTCCACGGTCGAGGATTCCCACCATCTCACCCAACTATCTATCCATGACATCTGCAAAATAACGGTGGGCACCTGCAAGATCACAGATGTTGTCAATAACAGCGGAATGAGTAGCCCTCTGCAGCCTCAGACCCTGTCTGTTATATCACTCCATACATGCCTGCACCTCCATGATGGCCTGAAACATGCATCTGGTGGTGCCAGATGTGGCACTTCTGCCAGGGGCATGATGACCAGCAGCCCTCCTATGAGCACCCCTGTACATCTGCCTGTGTGGTACCCCACCGGACATCTGGCTATGGCTGCTGTGTCCAAACACATGTACCATAGACAACACACTGTCCTGTCTCATGCCACCACCCGCCAACTGTCCCTCATCTATGGCCACTGGTGATGGGGTATGTATAGGCAATGTGACTGTGTGTGGGGATGGGGTGGATAACAGTCGGATGACAAATTATAGTGCAGCTTCAGCCTCTGACAACCCTACCTGTGCCTCAACACACTACCATCATTGTCAGTGTCAGTATGGACACTAACATCAGTTAGGAGGGACCCTGACCCACCTCATGATCTGTGAGGGGAAAACAAAAAACACACTTTAAGACCTGTACATCATTGTTTAACAGTACACACACACACACACACACACACACACACACACACACACACACACACACACACACACACACACACACACACACACACACTCACACACTTATAGGTGAGGTTGCACAAAGATATTACACACAGACTTCTCATTACCCATCTGTCAACATGCATGACATATGGCACTCATCAGCATGTAGTGCAGCTATAGTCAATCCCTGTTACCAACATTATACATCTCTGTGATGCATGGGTTGTGTTAGTAGGTGATGCCCCTTCCCCCGGAACACATTGCACCCATGTACACAGTATTGCTGTCCACCTGTTCAGCACCCTGGCATGTATTGTGCACCATACCTCAGAGGTGTAAATGCCATTGCTGAATGTGTATATGTGTGTCAGTTATGTTTGTTTTGCTGCTTACAGCCCCTATGTGTTTGCCAACACATACCTGGGATGATATGTGGACAGATGTCAATAGTGAATGCCTGATGTCTGATTTACAGATCTCATCATCAGTGGCACATGTATGGCCAATAAAATGCAATTACACTGACAACCTACAAACCTAACTGTGGCTATGAGGAGTGTACACACCCTTATTGACATGGCACCATCTTCCCTGATATGCCACGGGGCCACATTACTGCATATGTTAACATTGCACAAACCTGATATGTGACATATGACCTGTGCAGTCAAATGCAGTATCAAACAAATGTGTTAGTTGTGCAGTTGCTGATTTAGATGCATACAATTTGTGGGTGCATAAGTGTGCACACCCTTATCATGATGGTTTGTTGCACCAAGTGTACTACAGCAGTCACTATTCCTGGGAGGGGTATACTAGCATGGGCAATTTGCATTTGCCAGTATTTGGTCACTCTGCCTACAAATGTCCCCCAACTCTACATGATTGCAAGGTCAACGTGTGCACAGCTCTTGGAGGTCACACAGTGTCATCACTATTACTGTGGAGTCAGGGTTATGTCTGCCACAATTCATGACCTTGACTGTGTGCAGATATAGCCATCTTAGTGAGCTTTGGGTGTCTGCTTCAGTTCACTGTTGTGTTTCAGGATGACTCCCCGTCTCCATCCTCAGCCTTTTTGCAGATGCTTGACAACTATGGGGATACACATTTGTGTCATTTTGCAGTGTCCCAAATTCTGAATACCATGTGTACTGGCCTAGTCCCTGCTAATGAATGGCAAACATACAGGTGTACACTGGCACCAGCAAGGTACAAATGGGGATGGTGAGCCTGAGGTGGGATGAGGTGTTGCTTGTGCAACACATGTATCTTAATTAATACTGTCTGTAGGTTTCCAACTTGGTCTTGGTGCACCATTACACATTGCAGCACATGCATTTGGGGGACTTTTGATGTTATGCATACACTACTTGTAGAGAGCCCTTGCTGATGTTTCCTGTGGAACAACTGTCCCATCTAATTACCCTAACCCATAGGCCACACTTATACAGAGTCCAGGTGATTGTCGACACAGGTACTGCACAGCCAGTCCTTGCTAGATATTCCTGCAACTCCTTCAGTGTTGAGACATATTAATAGGTAGCCTGCATGACCAGTTTGCAATGTGTTGTCATCTGTCTTGGATGGCCATCTGTTTATTTTCTACATTAATCTTGTCCCATACATCCTTACCACATACATGACTGTCTGCACTGTTTGCCATGGTATATGCAATGGTGAGGTAAGATTACATGTCCCACTCCTGCATACTACCTGTTGGGTATGGGATCCATTCCATGGCTTGTAAGATGTGTGCAAGCCACGGCTGCCACTGTTGCAGGTAAGTGGACAAATTTGATGGACAAACATCTTGGACAGCAAACCATTTCTTGGTGTGACATTGAGGACCTATATTTGCTGGAAGGTCCATCCTGATGAAGAGTGAATGCTGTCAGTACCTCAAAAGCTGCTTCCACAATATGTTATTTGGAGTGTATGCACACATATGCTTCCAGTGTTTGTTGAGGTATATATTCATCATATTTGATGTCCTAACATAGGATTCCATAGAACACATTCATTGCTCATGTTAGGACCATATTACAGGTTGTAAGGGTTGTGGAATGTGGTATTGTGATATGCCATTGTGTAGATCTGTAACAGTTGCCATTGTAATAGTATCACTGTATAAGGGTGATGTTTCAGACATGTTCATTCTGTAGGCCATTTATCCCACCATTATGTTCATCTCAGTGCACACACCTTGCAATGACAGGTTGTTAATTATATTGCTGGACTCTTACATACCCTTCAGATATGCCACCATGGTGATCACTGTGATGCAGTGCAGTT
>NC_056737.1:574864771-574889771 GCF_019279795.1 Protopterus annectens
ATATATATGTATATATATATATATATATATATATATATATGTATATATATGTAGATATATATATATATGTATATATATATATATATATATATATATATATATATATATATATATATGTAGATATATATATATATATATGTATATATATATATATATATATATAGACATATATATATATATATATATATATATATATATATATATATATATATATATATATATATATATATATATATATATATATGTTGTTGTTTATCTTTCGGCTTTTCCCAGTTACTGGTGGACACAGCGGAACTCCAGTCTGCTAATGATTGGCAGTAGATTTTCACAAACGCCGAGGTGCTAGCTCGACGTCCAACCTTCAACAAAGGCACGCCCATTTACGCATATCTTTCGAACGCCACCCAACCACAGGGAGGACATGCAAACTCCACACAGAAGGCACTCCCCGCACTCCAGCCGAGAATAGAATGGGAGAACCACTTGCTGTGAGGCAACGCTACCGCTGCATCACCGCGGCATTATACAGATATAGATATATATACATATATATATATATATATATATATATATATATATATATATATATATATATATATATACATACATACATACATACATATACCTACATATATAAATACATCTCCCTTACTGTTGAATGACTACGCTGGATGATATGTTTGAGAAAACATCAGCTTTATTTATATCTTAAATGACTTAGTAGTAAATCACTTTGGCTATAGTGTGCAGAGTCCTGGATTTTAGACTTACAAGGGCTGCTTATTTTGTTGTTGGGCAGAACAGGGGCTGTTGGAGACAGAGTGATTAAGGCAGTTGTAAGCAGGTTTGTGCAGAGCTAAGTGACGCTTACATAAGCTTAGCTTCGCTTACATCCCTTATGGCTGCTTACGGCTATTTAAACCTGCACAAATTTCAAATAAAGAAAAGAAAAAAAGTAAGATAGGAAAGTGGTGAAACTGGGGCAAGCAGGGGGACAAACAAGAGGAGAAACAAGTAGGGATGTGCAGGACGGGTGTAGAAAAGGACTATAGTTCTGCATTTCTTTGGCAGCAACAGCTGCTTTCAATGTGAGCAATTTAGAATTTGGAGCCTCACACCCTACAGGGAGAAGTGTGGACATCATACAATACGGATGACTGGTAGGGTTAAATTGTGTGCTGAGGACATGTCTCTGGGAAAAATGCAGAGCTATGTATGGGACGTGTTTCTTTTGTGGGACAGATGCCCTTTTTTAAGGTGAGAGTTGGATGTTAAGTATAGATTATTGGTAAGTGTAGTGAGGGAGGTTTGTTAGGAGATGTTGCATTTGCAGACAGACAAGACAGCAGACAGGGGTGGTGTATGACACATGGGGGGTAGACACCTTGACAGGGATGGTGGTTGGTAATCTGAGGTTCATGAGCCCCCCCAGATGGTAGTAATGGCACTGATGTTCTCATGCAATGGCAGCCGCCACTACTCCTTCACAGCCCTGAAGGTGGCTGTGCAGGGGCTGAGCTGGAGGGGCTGCCTGCTCCTCTAGCTGCGACAGCCTGCCCTCCACCTGGTGCAGGTGGTTATCCAGCTCCATCTGGTGGACACTGCACACCATACCACAGACCTCGTCTTGGGTGACAATGTCCTCACTGTGCCCACTTGAAGGGGGAGAGCCCCATCCCCTGCAGCAGTTCCACCCTAGGGTGGTGCAGGACTAGCAGATGAGGGAGGTCTGGGTTGGATCCCAGACGTGCTGGGACTTTGTACCACAGCCAGGTGGGGTGGGAGAGGTGGATCCACTGGGATCTGCCTTCCCATATGTGTTATGGTGTGGAAATTAACAATGAATATTGGTTACTCATGCACAACACATTACAACATTAGTCAAAATAGCATCCATGGATATTCCCATTTACCCAAAAGAGTGCAATTATAACAGTGCCATAGCAAACAGAACCCATGCATACATGGATTGGCATTCAGGGTTGCAAAAGCATGCCAAATGG
Organism: Protopterus annectens; assembly: GCF_019279795.1. Taxonomy (NCBI): domain Eukaryota; kingdom Metazoa; phylum Chordata; order Ceratodontiformes; family Protopteridae; genus Protopterus; species Protopterus annectens. The sequence goes on from NC_056737.1 coordinate 574,866,775, forward strand.
TGGTATGTCAGCCAGGCAATAAGATGATTATTCAACAGGGGATATTAGTATGCACACAGTTTAAACAATGATAAACCAAATGGAACAATGGTCCCAACAGTAATGGTTTGTTTAGGAACATAACCATGTTGGTTTCAGTGTGATGGTTGGATCAGTTGAGTGGTGGGGGAAGGGAACAGATTCAATTGACAACTGCTATCAAGTATATTTGTCAGTGCACTACTATTTACTACTCTACATTCTGACAATACTTACACTCAACCTGGGCCATGGGGCTGCTACAGCACACCAACAGCTGTAGATATCAACAGAGCAATTGTACCCTTATTTTAGTTATACACATCAGACCTGTTTCTATACCAATTTATTTACCTGTGGGCCTGTCCAGATGAACTGTGTGCACATTAGATTGCTGTTTCTACACATATTCAGATTCACATATTAGTTGCAGGCCCTGGAGTGTGTGTTGTTTCTTTCACATACATTTACTGGGACATTCTCTGTGTGCAGGTTTCTTGTTAACTGGGGAAACTATCTGTGACAGTGTGACACTTGAGGGGCTTGTCTGGGCCAGACTGCAGATTGTGGATGTCTAGCTTGCATCTATTTGTAGGACTGGGGCTGATCAACACAGCAGTTGTACAACTTTCATAGTTATACACATCATACTAGTATTTCTATTCAGATTGCTTTACCTGTGTGCCCTGTATGGAAAATGCATGTGCTGCAGTGCATTATTTTTTCTATTCAGATTGCAGCTTAAAACTATAGAACCAGACTGAGATGTTAGTGGAAGTCCCTGGATTTGAACCATGCTGTGTGTGCAAAATTGAAAATTGAACTACAAGCCTAGTCCTTACCAGACTGAGCTACTGAGGAAGTGTTGCGTTTTGGTTGTGGCATTTCTATCTAGTACATATTTTTGTGCACAGTACTTTTATTATCACATGTTGCATTATTTGCTTCCCATTTTCAGTACAATTTATGCATACACAACAGATATTGGTGTCACTGTTTGTGAAATGTGCACATTAGCTGGTTTGCACATTTGACAGTTTTACAACTACATACTGCAATTTAGATTCCTAAGTACACAGTGTAGGTTTTAGGTCTGCACCTGTTAGCCTTATACATTTCTCAGCACATTCACAGCTACATATGGTGGAAATTGAAAGGTTAACACAGGACAATGCTGGCAGACAAACAAGAAAAACACATTCTCATGGGAATATGTACTGTTGCTTTTTCCATTTGTATGACATGCCCATTCTCAAGTATGAAGATAAGCAGTGCTAAATCAGTTCACCTCAGTTAATGCATTCTGCAGGGCATACACATTTCTATTTATCAGGTACAAGTGAGATGACACACACCAGTGTTTGGGATCACCTTTATTAGTTTTGACATACATATCTGTGTATGACTCAGAACTCCACAATTAGTATTCCTGCATGATCTGCACAGGGGAATGCTTTTCATTTCTAACTGTTACAGTAGCCCTGACATGGCACTTTCTTGGCAGGTTCACTCAGACACACTCACACATATTCTAATATTCCTCTCCTGCATGTCGTACCTTGTTTGCTACTGATATCTGTCTTACACAGCAGCTGGTAATACTCCAGTGTAACACTGGCAGCCTGAAACAGGCATTTATTCTTGACTTTTACAGCACAATTATATATACAAACAGTACTACCATTACTATCATTTTGATTTCTTACTGCTAATAGTAGGGGGTATTCTGTACTCGCCATACTGCTGATGCAGTCGGGCCAGTCACTGTGCATGAGCCTGCACATTCTGGGACCTCTCCACAGCAGCTGTATGGGGAGACATCACACATTAATCACACCTGCACAGTCGCAAGTTGAACATTTTCTATACTTAGAGATGCATAAGACTACATACTTACAGACAGTTGGGACATCCTGCGCTCAGGCTTCTTGGATCCACTGGTCCAAGAGTGCACCCCTCCTACACTTGAGGTCATTATGATGATGACGTACCTGCTCACCAGTCCAGAGTATGCCAGTGGCATTGGTGAGATCACATGCAAGCTGGTCCTAGGCCTCCGCTTTGTACTGCAAGCCTTGGTACTGGCCCTGCAGCAGCTTGCCGTCATGGTTTTTAACTAGGAGCTGAACCTTGACCCTAGACTCCTGGATGCCCCAACATTGTGCTCAGAAGTGCACACCTTCTCTGACACCAGTCATTTTGGTCCTGCTGTGTGCAATCCCAAATGGTTATGGCTGTATTCCTGCCTAAATAGGGCTGTTTTCCTGCACTTTTTCATGATTGGCTGGTTTTAATATACTGCACTATGCTTAGCTCCTTGCAAATACGCATAGCAATGCTTACACCAGCTAAGCAGAGCTGAATTCAGGTAAGCAATGCTTACACTAACAAAACATTGCTGAAATCTATTTTTTTCATTAAAGTTATACATTGTTTTTTACATTTATATTTTAAATATTTCCACCCCTACTGTGCTATATGTGAGCCAAATGATTGACAACTATCATTCACATTCCTTAAAAATGTATTAAATAATTTGGCAGAGGGGGGATTCGAACCGAGCATGCTCTACATGCTATACCATGGCAGTACTATTACCCTACAGCAGCTTGATGATGTTTTCTATCACAGTAGCACTTGTCTATCATTTTCAGGATTTCAGCCAGGATAAGCATAGTGGCGCGCCATGCAAACAAGCTGCGCGGCACTTAAACTTCAGAATTATTTCATGAAAAAAAATATATTATTACATTTCTTTATTTTTTATTCCTTTCCTTTTGCCCTACTGCTTCCATGCATGTAGGGCAAGAGTGCATACATTTGGGGATGTGCACTTGAAGGCTGTTGCATAGGTGTTTGTGGTAATTTTTTTCAGTGTCCAAGGACACCGACATGTTAGCTATTTACATTTCAGTGTCTGCGGACACTCGTTTACTAGATAATAATATAATATTACATGTCAGAACATACTGTACAGCACTTTCAGAGTGAAGGGGTGTGTTTCAGATGCTGCGTCTGCTGACACACGCCCCCTGCACTCATTCCTGGTTTGTATCCATTTAGTTTAGATAGCAGCACACCTTCATGCATATGCAAGGTGTGCTGCTATCCTAAATGGACAAGAATCACTCCTTGCAAGAATAGCCTTATTCTTGCATGGAACTTGGTGAATCCAAGGGTCTATCTTATAATCCTAGAAGGCAACCAGGTGAACTCACACTGCACTTTATTGGAAAAGCAAAAACAAGCCAGCAGTAGAATAGTTGAGCGCTTTCATCCACTATGGGACTTCATCAGAACTACTGCAAACTGAAAAAAAAACTCCTTTTAACCACTGACATCACATGACCATAAATTTACATTTAAAAAGCCCCCATACCAACAAAAATATATAATCATATTGCAGAATTAAAAATATTAAAAAAATGCTGAAAAGTAAAATATTTAAAAATACTTGGATACATATCCAACTAAAAAACAGCTTACATTATAACAATAGTCAATATTCCAAACTTGTACATTTCAAAACAGGGGTAATAGTGCATGCTTCATTAAGACCTGGATAAACTAAGGCATTTAACTTAAGTTGCCATAATAATTCCCTCACTAACAGCCCATTCTATCTATGAACAAATGTGTAACAGGGACATTCGGAATATTGTTAAGTATCCTAATAATGAGCAGTTTAATTTAACGTCTGAGGAAAGAAAGTTGTTACATGACATTGTGGATGATAAAACAATTCATATCATGAAACCTGTCAAGGGGGGGGGTGAGGTTGTTATAATGGATTATGTGGATTACAACAACAGGATGGAATTATTGTTGCTCACTGATACATATGTTGTCATTTCTAAGAATGAGCTGAATATCGCTTATTCTAATCTGGATGTTGATTTGTATGATATGTTACTCCAGGGACAAATCACTGTAGATGAGTATGATTTTTTGTACAACAAATACCCTGTTGTTGCTGGGATTTTCAGGATACCCAAAATCCATAAAGACACTAACAACCCACCCCTAAGACCAATTGTAGATGGTACCAGGTCTAAAACATATTACATGGCTAAATACATTGATCAATGGTTAAAATCTTTAGTGGGGGTTCTCCCACAGATATGTAGAGATTCTTGGGATCCTCTGGTGAAACTTTCCAATGTGGTATTTGATACAAACAGTATTTTTGTCGCAATAGATGTGTGTAATTTATATTCAGTTATTCCACAGGCTGAAGGTTTGAGGTGGTTTGAGAACATCCTAGGAGAAATACATGTGCTGGGCCAGGATAGGGTTAATGTTTCAGTCACACTAATGGACATGGTTTTATCCAACAACTTTTTATTCTTCAAAGGTCAATATTACAGGCAGGCTAAGGGGGTAGCAATGGGGGCAGCATTTGCCCCCAGTTTTACAAATGTGGTTTTATTTTACACCTGTTTGTTGGATGATAGTTTTATCATTTGGAAGGGTGACATTTATAAACTGAATAAATTCATTGATTACGTCAATACAACTACCACTTTGCTTAAATTTGTCCATACCTTTAGTCTAGAAGAAATAGTGTTTTTGGATATCATTATTTATAAGGATGTGGCTGGTGGGTGTTTTAAGTCTAATTTGTACCAAAAACCCACCTTTTCAAATAGCTACCTCCATTTTGATAGTTTCCATCCATTGTCAAAGAAAAAGTCTGTGGTCAAGGGCCAACTGGTGTGGTTGGCCAGGGTGGTTTCAGATGACGTATTTGTGATGGAGTGTAATAAATTATTTGACATGTTTTTGAAAAGGGGATACCCTATAACATTTTTGAACCCAATCAGGGATGAGGTGGTCAGAAAGACGGCACAGACGATATATGTTCCACTTTTATGTTGGAATACTGGAGGGCCACAACAGCTTGGTAATGAGGATATAGCATGTTCTCGCTCTACTGTGCCATTTAATGACAGGTCCAGTTTGGGGGATGGGTTGAAAGATTACTACAAAGTTTGTATATTAACCTATTCTTTGGATGCCTACAACATTACAAGGATGCTGAAGCATAATTGGTTTATTGTTTCTTCTAACCCCCAGTTAAATAACATTTTGAGTGATTTACCTGTTATACTGTACAGGAATAACTAACAATAGCTTTACATGTATGATGGAGAGGGGGAATCAGTACAGCATCAGTGGTTGCTGTAGGTCTGATATAAAGGGTATATACAAATGTGGGCATTGCAGAATGTGTCATCATGTGTTGACGGGTGTTAGTGTAGTGGTAAATGGGCATACTATTTCAGCAAAAGGTAGGTGCAACTGTGACACCAACTGGGGAATTTATGTTGGCTGTTGTCAAATGTGTCCTGCCTTTTACATCGGGAAGACCATTAGAAAAGAAAAGGACAGGCTATATGAACATGTGAGGGATATTATTAAGGGTAAGGACACCAATGCATTATACAGGCATATAAAAGATTGTCCTTCACATGTTTTTAAGTTTTGTGTCATTGAACAACTTAAAAGGGATGTAAGAGGCAAGATTATAGACGACTATTTGTTAGTGAGGGAATTATGGCAACTTAAGTTAAATGCCTTAGTATTTCCAGGTCTAAATGAAGCATGCACTATTACCCCTGTTTTGAATCTTAAAAGTTTGGAATATTGACTATTGTTATCATCATCTTCTTCTGGCTGTTCCCGTTAGGGGTTGCCAAAGTGGATCATCTGTTTCCATTTCTTCCTGTCCTCTGCATCTTGCTCTGTCACACCAACCACCTGCATGTCCTCTCTCACTACATCCATAAACCTTATCTTAGGCCTTCCTCTTTCCTGTTACCTGATAGCGTCATCCATAGCATTTTTTCCCAATATACTCAGCATCCCTCCTCAGCACATGTCCAAACCAATGTAATCTTGCCTCTCTGGCTTTGTCTCCAAACCTTCCAACCTGGGCTGACCCTCTAATATACTTATTCCTAATCCTGTCCACCCTCATCACACCCAGTGCAAATCTTAACATCTTTAATTCTGCCACATCCAGCTCTAACTCCTGCCTTTTGTCAATGCCACTGTCTCCAACCCATATAACATAGCTGGTCTCACTACCCTCTTGTAGGCCTTCCCTTTCACTCTTACTGGTACTCGTCTGTCACAAATCACTCCTGACACTCTTCTCCACCCACACCATCCTGCCTGTACTCTCTTCTTCACCTCTCTTTCACACTCACCATTACTCTGAACTATTGATCCCAAGTATTTAAACTCATCCACCTTTGGCACCTCTACTGCTTGCATCCTCACCACTCCTCTATCCTCCATCTCATTCACACACATATATTCTGTCTTAGTCCTGCTGACCTTCATTCCTTTTCTCTCTAGAGCATATCTCCATCTATCCAGGGTCTCCTCCACCTGTTCCCTACTCTCACTACAGATCGCAATGTCATCTGCAAATATCATAGTCCACGGTGACTCCTGTCTGATCTCATCTGTCAACCTGTCCATCACCATTGCAAATAAGAAAGGGCTCAGAGCTGATCCTTGATGTAATCCCACCTCCACCTTAAATGCATCCATCACTCCCACTGCAGACTTCACCGCTGTCACACTACCCTCATACATATCCTGTACCACTCTTACATACTTCTCTGACACTCCCGACTTCCTCATAAAATACCACAACTCCTCTCTAGGCACCCTGTCATATGCTTTCTCTAAGTCTACAAAAACACAATGCAACTGTTTCTGATCTTCTCTGTACTTCTCCATCAACACTCTCAGAGCAAACATCACATCTGTAGTGCTCTTTCCTGGCATGAAACCATACTGCTGATCACTAATCATCACCTCCTTTCTTAACCTAGCTTCCACTACTCTTTCCCATAACTTCATGCTGTAACTGATCAATGTAATCCCTCTGTAGTTACTACAGCTCTGCACATCACCCTTATTCTTAAAAAATCGGTACCAAAACACTTTTTCTCCATTCCTCAGGCATCCTCTCACTTTCCAAGATTTCATTAAACAATCTGGTTAGAAACTCCACTGCCATTTCACCTAAACACCTCCATGCTTCTACAGGTATGTCATCTGGACCATTTATAATGTGAGCTATTTTTTTAGTTGGATATTTATCACAGTATTTTTAAATATTTCACTTTTCAGCATTTTTTAATATTTTTAATTGTGCAATATGGGTAATTATTTTTGTTGGAAGGGGCTCTTTAAATATAAATTTATGGTCATGTGATGTCAGTGGTCAAAAGGAGTTTTTTTTTAATTTGCAGTAGTTCTAATGATGTCTCATAGCAGATGAAAGCGCTCAACTATTCTATTGCTGGTTTGTTTTTGCGTTTCCAATAAAGTGCAGTGTGAGTTCACCTGGTTGCATTCTAGGATAACTGGTTTGGTACTTGGAGTGGAGTAACATATTATCTTATGCAGTGTCTTGAGAGCCCATCTACATTGGTACTGCTTACCCCATTATGGTACTGCAATGTCATGTCATATGCCTGCAACCCTAGGCTCCACCTTAATAACTTGGCATTTTGCTGTTTGGCACAATGTAGTCTTGTTAAATTATTGTGATCTGTAATTACAGTGAATTTCCTTCTATACACATAGGGTTGAACTTTCTGCAGTGCCCATACTATGGATAGACATTCTTTTTTTACAGCCGCATAACATTTTTCCCTGGGTTGGAGTCTCTGGCTGAGATATACAACTAGGTACTCTTCTCCCTCTTATGAAATTTGGCTGAGTACAATCCACACCCCATGGTTTGAAGCATCCACCTGCACAACAAATTCTTTGCTGCAATCTGTGCTGGCTAAGACAGGGTGCCCTAAAGCCCCTTTAAGTTTTTGGAATGCCTGCTCGCAGACTGGGGTCCACACTACCTTAGCTGGCTTGTTTTTTCCTTGTCAGGTCTGTGAACTATAATTGGGAACAAACTTTCTATAGTACCCCGCTATCCCCAAGAATGCACTCACCTGCAACACTGCTTGGCTTTCTCAAACCTGGGTAGGGGATAGCCACTGGGACACTGCCGCCCCTAACACTGAGGTGTTAGACCGAGCCTCACTGAGGAGATCAGTTACTACTTCTCCCTCAGTTTCCTCCTGCCATCCACTGCAAATACTCACACCAGAGCCTCACTATCATGGTTAGGCTTCATGTTAACATGGTACAATTTGTGACCCTGCCTCCTGCCTAGAAGGTTTACCAAGTAATTGACATCACTGACCTTCCTTACCATTCTGAAGGGTCCTCCCAAACTGCCTGCAGGTTATCGTGTCTGACAGGAATGAGCACCATAACCTGTTGTCTCACAGCATACTCTCTGGCTCGAGCATTTCTGTCATACTAGACCATTTTCTGCTGTTGAGCTCCTGCCAGTTTCTCCTGGGTCAAGCCCATGAGCTCCCTAAGCCCTGTCCTGAGATTTAGGACATATGCCACAACAGACTCCTTGTGGGATTCACACTCACCTTCCCATTGCGTCTATATCACTTCATTGAATACGTGAATATCAAACGCTCACATGAACGAATATTTATATACTCAAAAACAGTATTATAGGGGGCTTTGCCCTCCACACCCCCTACTAAATATATATTCCTCCTCCGAGATCTCACTACACTGAGGAAAAAGCAAAAATCCCGATCTTCACTCTACCGCAAAAAAAAATTCATAAACTTCGAGTACGTGAATATACGCTCATGTGAGCATTCGATATTCACGTATTCGATGAAGTGATATAGACCCTTCCCATTCATCATAAATCAAATCTAAAGGCCCCCTCACCCTGTTCCCATACAGCAACTTAAAGGAGGAAAAACCTGTAGATTTTTGGGGTTCCTTTATGTATGCAAACAGCAGATAGGGCAAATATTTGCCCCACTCTCTCTTAAACTGGTCTGCAAATGCCCATAGCATGGTCTTTAGTATAGAGTTTAACCTCTCCACAAGACCATTAGTCTGCGGTTGGTAGGGGGTGGTCTTTAGGTGCTTCACCCCACAGTGCTTCCACAGACAAGCCAGCAGGTCTGTCAGTCAGTATTTCTCTCTGGAAACCTAACCTGCTTAAAATCTCTAACAAAGCATCTGCCACCTTCTCTGTCTCAACGGAGAACAGAGCCACCACCTCAGGGTATCTAGTTGCATAATCTACTACCACCAGGATATACATGTTCCCTGTGGAACTTGGGGTTCTCATAGGCCCCACAATCTCCATAGCTACCTTTTGAAATGGCTCTACTATCACAGGGAAAGGCATCAAAGGTGCTTTGACCTTGTCTTCTGCCTTGCCTACCTTTTGCACTGCTCACAGGTCCTGCAGTACCTTGTAACATCCCTTGCAATCCCAGGCCAATAAAAGTTCTGCATAATACATCTCTTGGTATGCTTTATGTCCATATGACCTACAAAAGGAATGTCATGGGCTAAGGCTAGAAGTGCCAGATGGTAGGCTCTGGGTACTACCAACTGCTGTATTACCTCACCCTCTAGACCTCCCTCATGGGTCCACTTTCTATACAGTAACCCTTTGTTCCAGTATACAGACTCCCCTTTTCCTTGAGAATCAGGTGCCTCCTTAGCTACCTCCCTCAAGCCTCATAATGTAGGATCCGATAGCTGAGCCTGTCTCAGTTCTACCTTTATGACCCTTCCCAGTTCCCTTTCCACAGGAAGCTAGGCATCTATTGACAGCGGCGCCTCACTGTCAGTCTGGGCACTACAACTCACCTCTGTCCTTGCAGTCACCCTGTCCATGGGAACATCATTACCTACCAGCAGCTGTGGCTCACTTTCAGGGTCATTGCCACAGGGCAGCCCCTTCCCTGAAATTGCCACATGACCAGCCCCAGTTTCAATTTTGGGGTCTATCTGGGTCTCCCCAGGCTACTAGATCCACATGCCTGTCTCCAAGTCTGACTGCATGTAACTGCATGCACACAAGTTACTGCATTATCAAAATCATTCCCTATCAAGACATATACAGGGATATCCTCAAACACACCTACCTGCTTGCATCCTTTTCCACCCTCCCAGTCAAGGTGGACCCTGGTCAAAAGTATTTGGAATGGGGTCCCTTCTAAAGCTCTGATTGGAGTGGACTTCCCAAGCAAGTACTGCTCCTCTTTAACTACTGCAGGCTTCACAATAGTTATGTCAGAATATGTGTCTCTCTTACCAGTGGCCTGTCTTCCATCCACTAAGATAGGATACAAACTCCGGTGATAGTTTGGTACCCCTACTGTCTCCAGACAACTTACCACTGGCATGCTGTTATTCCCACTTACTGGCTCCCTCACCTTTTTCCTCACTTTGCTTCAGTGGACACTTGTTTGCTACATGGCCCCTCTGGTTACATTTAAACAATCTAACCCTTGATCCTGGCTGTGTACCTGAACTAGTGGCTTTCCCTGTTACTGGTGAACTCTGCTGAGATGGTTTAAGCTGCCCACCATGGGTTCCCTTATATCCATGTGTAGCACTAGGTATCCCCTTCTTCTGCAGTGGTGCCCTGCTTGCCAAGTAGAGATCCCCTTTTTTCCCCAGCTCGTCTGCCAAGTTACACACACGGTCTGCCAACCAAATTCTCATGTCCTCAGGCAAAGTGCTAAGGGTTTGTGCCCTCACCAAAAGGTAAGCCAGCCTTTTAAAAGTGATGACCTGATACCCACTCACCCACCTATGAAAATAAGTGTTTAACTCAGCAATATAATCACATACACTTTCATCTGCCTTGTGTCTGTGCTCACAAAACTTTTTTTCTGTAAGCTTCAGGTGTTAACTTAAAACATTCCAATAAACATTGTTTAACTTTATCATAGTTTAAACAATCAGTATCAGACAATTTAGAAACAGCAGTTACAGATTTACCATGGGATAAGGAGGTCAGGAACCATACCCAGAACCCTTGTTCAACATTATACTGTTTACATACTCTCTCAAATATATAAATAAAACTATCAAAATGTACTGAACTTTATTGCTTCTGGGGTTTGGTTATTTCCTTCTCCATTACCTCCATGACCCCGATGAAGAGTCAGCATCTCCCTCTCATGTTGGCGCTGTTTCTCTTTTTTCTTCAGCCTCCACATACTGCAGTCTCTCTGCTGATTCTAATTTAATCTATTTCTCCTTTTCTTTGGCTTCTAAATGCCACAGTTTTTCAGCTGATTCTAATTCTATTTGTTTTGGCTGCTGCAGGCTATAAGTTGACTCTAATTCCAAACATTTAGCCTCCAGTTCAAGTCTGTTTAATTCCAGACATGTTTTTAAGTCCTAAGAGGAAAAAGTGAACTCTCCTGTTTCTGAGGGCTTCAAATCCCTAGCACCAGACTGGTTATCTTCCTGGTTGCTGGTCCGTGCTGCAGCTGCAATTAAGGCTGAAATCACTTCCTCTTTAGTCAGGTTGGCATGCACCAGTCCTTTGGCTTCACACGCCTTGGCCAACTAGTTCTTTGTCAGCTTGCCATAATCTTCTGCTGATATATTTGCTTGCTTTCCCTGACTAAACTAATCTAACAAAAATAAATTAATAAAACTGTTGTGAAAATGAAACTCTGTATGTTTACCTTGTGGCTGCTGAGAGTACATACACCTTCAGTAACAACTACCTACAGGCTACAGAAGTTCAATTAATATCCCACCACTGCTCACCAATATGTGACAGACAAACATCTGTACAAATCAGTGATAGTCAAATAACATAAAATTCTTTACAAAACTCCAGCTAGCTATGCTGGCATATGTTACTCATGCACTGTCCTACTTTCTCTAGCAAAGAAGGCACTACCTCATATCACCACAAGGGACATTAGGGATAAGGGAGGAACTCTAGAGTCAGATCCTAAACTATAAAAAAGCAGCCGAGTCAGAACTGAGGTTCGGATCCCAACCCCACAGGTTGAAGAAGAATGAAAATGGACAACATAGATGAAACATTTTGGTAAGTACATAATTTATTAAATATGAAAAAAATCAAACCCATCCCAGTTTACACCCCACATGCAAGGGTACACAGGTCAGTTAGCTGTAACTATGTCACTCAGAAGTAAGCTGTATGTAATAAATGAAGCTGGTCTTCCTGTCCTTTTCTACCATATCAGATCACAAGACTCAGTATAAATAGAGGAACACACACACACACATACACACACACACACACACACACACACACACACACACACACACACACACACACACACACACAAGATTTTATTTTATTTATTTTTATTTTACATTTGTTGACCGGGATAGTCCGACTGGATGTCCATTTTCAGCAGAGGCCCGGGGAGAAAAGCTTCAAGGGTAAGCAGATACAGCATTACATAATACCAGCATTACATATTACAAACAGACTCTTTACAGAGATTACATAAGTAAGCAAGTTAAACAAGTTCCACAGGTTACAGTTAATCCTGAGCACAAGTCAGGATTAAATTAAATTACACAGTAAACTGGTTAACAGATTTTTACACATTCTAGAGAGAGTTAGCCAGGCTTGATACATTGACATGACCAGTTAAGTGACAAATGTTGTTTGAGTCTAGTTTTAAATTGACCTAAGGTGGAAAGTAAGGTAATATCAGCTGAAAGAGAGTTCCAGGATCTACTTACAGAGTTTGCAAAGAGAGAATCACCGGCTGTGTTACTAATTTTGCTAGTCTGAATTAGTAGTTTGTTAGAGGATCGAAGCGGTCTAGGATTGTTATAGGGGGTGATAATATTTATAAGTGCAGGAGTATTGTCCGGATTATAGAGGATTTTATAGGCCATAATCAGTTGGTTATACTGGATTAGGCTGGGTAGTTCAAGCCAAGCAAGCTGATTTAGATTGATGCAATGATGTTTCCTAAAAGGCAGCCCAGTGGCAAACCTGGCAATGTGGTTGTAGCAAATTGAGAGTTTGTTAAGGACAGTCTTGTTCAAATTTGAGAGTAGAGGAGATGCATACAGAAGGGTTGAAAGAAGGTGAGAGCGAGCTATGGCAATTTTAGCTGGAGGGGTTAGGAAGGCTTTTATTCTGTAAAGTGACCCTAGTTTTTTTATTGATGGTTTTGATAGTTTCGTTAACATGTAGGTCAAATTTTAGATTATTGTCTATGATGACACCTAATAGTTTTGTAGATGGGTCAGGGGAGATTATTGTGCCATCATTTGATTTTATGGTAAAGGTGAAAGAGGTAGACCTATGTGTTGGTGAAAATAACAGCATTTTAGTTTTTTTGGGATTTAGGATCAGACGATGTTCAGAAAGCCAGTTTTCTATTGTATTAAAGGTGGTCTGGGTAGCTGACCATAACTCTACTGGAGATGTGGCTGAGCAAATCAGAGTAGAGTCATCAGCATATTGGATACAGCTGACTTTTGGGACGACAGTATAAAGGTCGTTAATGAAGATGGAGAACAGCAAGGGCCCTAGTGTAGAGCCTTGTGGTACTCCGAGGGTGTTAGGTAGAAAGTTAGAGAGTTTGTTCTGCCAGAGGACAGCCTGCTGTCAGCCATTCAGGTAGGATTGAAACCATTGGAGGGCTCCAGTATCTAGACAGAATGTTTGCAGGGTGTGGATTAAAAGTTGGTGATTAACCATATCGAATGCCTTGGAAAGATCCAAAAAGAGGGCTGAGGATATATAATTATTGTTGCGATTATGGTTTATGGTGTTAGTAAAGGCTAGGAGGGCTGAAGTAGTGCTGTGATGAGGATGGAAGCCATGCTGAGTGTCTGCCATAAGGCGATTTTGGATTAGGTGGTGCATGAATTGTCTATGAATACATTTTTCCATAATCTTTGCAAGTGGAGAGAGTATAGCTATTGGTCTATAATTGGAGAATTCAGTAGAGCTGCCTCCTTTGTGAAGTGGGATTACATAGGATATTTTCCAGATGGTGGGAATTTTAGCTTCTACTATAGTTCGATTGATTAGTATTGAGACGGGGTAAGCAATAGCATCAGCTGATTTTTGTAGGTACTTGGCAGGGAGTTGATCAGCAGAAAGTGTAGTGGGCTTTAATTTTTTGATCAAGGTACGGATAAGTGAGGTAGCGACTTGTTGGAAGCTGAACGGAAGTAGGTTTCTAGGGGTGTGACTTTCAGGACCAGGGGAGCTAGGAGGTAGTTGGCTAGCTAGGGCTTGAATTGTCTCAGTAAAGAATTGGTTAAAACTATCAGAAACATCTTCAGGGGTTTTATCAATCAATAGTAGTAGCAGGGATTGGGGTTGAAGTTTGTCCAGGATGTAGTAGATTATTTAAACCTGCCCAAAACTTCTGAGGGTTATTTTGATTTACTGTCTGTAAATTACAGTAGTATTGTTTTTTTGTCTTGTAAAAATTGATTTTTTGGTTTCATTCCTGGATTGCCTGTATTTAATGTGATCTTGAGGGTCTTTAGAAGAATGCCATCAAGCCCATGCTTTGTTTCTAAGGGTAATTTTGAGTTTAGACTCTATAGAAAGTCATGGTGCAGTTTTTGCCTTGGTTCTCTTTGAACAAACAGGTGCATGCAAATCAAGGATCTCAAGGAATTTGTTGTTAAAGTATGCTACTGCTTCCTCTAAGGGGAGGTGTTTTAGAATAGACCAATTACATGAGTTTAGTTCTTGTTGGAATTTGGCAGGGTCAAAGTTTTTATTGTTTCTAACCTTTCTGAGTAAGGGTTGTTGGGAATTAATGGTTTTGTGCTTAATTACATATGTGAGAAGGTGATCACTTAGGCCATTAAGGAGGGTACCAGAGGTGTACAGTTGGGGGTGACTGTTTATGAGTACCCAGTCAAGTATACTTTCTTTTTGGTTGGGTTTACCTATCCTGGTAGGGGTGGATATGATTTGTGTAAATGCATGCAGGTTAATATGGGTGGTTGGGGATTCTAAGGAACAGGTGCCCCAGTCTATGTTAAGGTCTCCAAGTAGTAGGGTTTCTTGGGGGTAGTGACATGATAGCCAGTGCAGGATATCTTCAAATATAGATATATTGTTACCTGGGGGAATGTGCATACAGATGATATGAATGCATTTATTTTTATTAAGTTGCAATTTGGTGGCAAGAATCTCTGAGTTATTAATCTGAGGAGGTTGTATTACATCTATGGTGACATTCAACTCAAATTTATAGAGTATGGCTACCCCACCCCCCCCTTCCTTGAAGCACAATCCAGCCTGTGTATGTTGTACCCAGGTGGTAACACTTCATTGTCTTTAGTGTTAGGTTTTAACCAGGTTTCAAATAAACCGAGAATCTCAGGGGAGTGGACATCCAGAAGTGCATGCAATTCATGTACCTTGTTATTAATGCTTCTAATATTGAGATGACAGACTAGGAGAGAGTTAGTTGGCCTATTAATTGTAGGTTTGCAGCTTAGATTACAAGTAGAGGGTGTATGTGTATCTGACATGAGTGGGCCAGGTTTGGGGTGAATATCACCACCAAGTATTATGTTGAGTCTATACTTGGTGATGAACTTCAGGAATTTGTTTATTAGTTTGTGGTAGTGTTTGGATCTAGAGCTAATGTGCCTGGGGTTGAGATGTTGATAGACTGAACAAGATGTTGGATAGGATCTGGTACTGTAAGTATGGTTGAAGGTGGAAGGATTTACAGCTGGGGTGATAGTATGGCCTTTTGGGACCTGAAATCTCGTGAGAAACTGGTTTTCATACAAGGTAAGGAGGTATGGTGTGAACAAGAGGGGTAGTAAAGAGGAGTATATCATTATATGCGATTTAGCTAGTGAGTGAAGGAACTGTTTACCTGGTGATGCAACACCAGAAGACAGAGTGGTGAGGTAAAGGTACTGGAAGGGGGATGGGAGAATGCCAGATGAAAGCTAATAGGTGCTATTAAAATGTAGGTAGTAGAATGGGGGTGGGTGGAATTATCCCAGATGAAAGCAGATAGGATCTAGAAAGTGGGGGAGTGGCTATAGTACTATAAATAATATCTTCAACCACACAAAGTAAATGAACACTCAGTCAATAAGGATGACTAAACTAAAGTTATTCAATTAAGTAATTAAGTGACAAAATGCAACATAACATTGGTTATAGGAAACCTAGTAATCTGAATCTCTAGATTAATGGTGTTGCAGCATCTCTCCCCACTAAACTTAAAAAATCCTATACTTAATTTTGCAACATGTATAACTTGTATTTTACTTGTTATTCTCGTAACACAAGGGCAAGTAAACAAAAAGACTGCGAGGTCTAAACAGTGGAGAATGGGTCTGTAATCTCCTGTTAATTAGATAATAAATAATCGGCATCTATTTTTAGTTAGTTGACATCAGATAAAAGTTGATTGCTTGATTGAGTATACGGAAAAATCTTAAATTTGTTAGCTGCTAAATTCATTTACACATCAACTGCGTACAAAGTTGACCAGTTATTTGCTCACTTCAGTAAATAAAATAAAAATATGTTAACAAAGAAATAAGTAGTCAACTTATGAACTGCCATCAACTGCCATTTCCCTTGATCACTGCAAAAGCCCGAAATTCCCACAATCAGACTGAAATCCTCTCTAGATGCCTACCCTACCACCACCAGTCCTCAATTATAATCCTGGATCTAGCCCATCAGCAACCATCAGTACACTAAAGGTAAAGCTTCTCATATCTGATTGCCAGCAGAAAAAAAACATATTCTTTGAGACAGCACTCTGTGCTCTAACTACCCAGCTTTACACAACGTCCCACAAAATACAGCTGAAGTATTATACAGCATGGCACCCATAGAACAAAAAGGGAAAAAGCCTATATTTATCACTATATGGAGTTTTGCTTTTGTAGCTATTTGTCTTTAAGTATCAGTGTTTTTTATTTGGGGGGGGGGTTGTGCCACTACTGACTTTAGGTTTTGTCTCTGACTCATTTTCTACTAGTTCATAGGTTCATAGGTTCATAGGTTGATTCTAGGCTATCTGCCCTAGGGCATTTATAAGCCTAGCCAGAGTGTGTTTGGCTTTCACCACCCTTTTAGATTAGTTGACTGTGCCTCTGTATAGTAGGTCACAGAAGATAGCCCTTTTGAGGTTAGTTTACTGTGCCTCTGTCTAGTAGGGACACATAAGAGATCCCAGGGGAAAACCTGCGATCTCCCATCCACTCGTCAAGATTTCTCTTGAAGAGGGTCATTGAGGGACTCTGCCTAACAATCATTGGGATTTTGGAGCCTCTGGGATATGAATCTGTCCCTCCAGCATGTCCTATGTATTTCTGTGCTGAGGTTTAAGTCCCTGGAGCATGTAGCTCTAAGGGATTTGGATTTCCTGAGGTGGAGCATGTCCATTAATTCTGGGTTGGACATGGCTTTATACGTCAGATCGCCTCTGAGTAGGCGGTAAGCAACTGAGTAGAGCTGGAGTTTCTTTAGCCTAACTGCGTAGGGCATCTGTTTGAGTCCCTTGATCCTCTTGGTGAGGTACTTTTGGGGTCTTTCCAGTTGCTGCAGGTGTCGGGTAAGGTACATCCCAAATGGGGCATTATATTCAATTATGGGCCTGATGAGTGATGAGTAGAGGGGCACAATGACCTCTCTTGATCTAGATGTGAACCCTTTTGTGATAAGGTGGGCTATATAGAAGGTCTTTCTAACCACTTTGGCAATGTGCTTGTCAAAGGAGAGATTGCTATCTACTTAGGTCCCCAAATCCCTAATTACCTCTTCTGTACATAATGGATTACCACCTATGTGGTAATTTGTGGGCACTTGGTTTTTCCCAAAGGGGATGACTATGTACTTTTTGGCATTTAGCTGTAGGCCATGGCTCTGGCACCAGTTATCCATCTCTGTGAGACCCTTTTGGAGGATGCTTGTGTCAGTCAGCGAGTCAATTATGGCACCCAGTTTGCAGTCATCTGCGAACTTGGTCAGCCATAGTCCTCCCATGTTAGCCTGTACCTCGGAGAAATATATACCAAACAAGAGAGATCCCAGGACTGAGCCTTGTGGGATGTCACTTGTAACTGGTTTAGAGTCTGACATGGCACCTGCAATTCTGACCATGTGGGTTCTATCCCTGAGCCAGTTTGCAACCCATCTTGTGACATAGGGATTGATATTTAAGCTGATGAGCTTATTTATGATGCACGAGTGGGGTATTGTGTCGAAGGCTTTTGCGAGGTCCAGGTAGGCTGTGTGGACTACCTTCCCTTCATCTATGGCCTTGGTGACTGTTTCAAAGAAGTCAACCAGGTTCAAGAGGCAAGATCTGCCCTTAACAAAGCTGAATTGGATAGGATCCAGTGTTTGGAGGTTCCCAATGTCTTTGCTTATGAGTTTCATGATCTCCATAGCTTTGCAGACCAGGCTGGTCAGGCTTATAGGGCGATAGTTTCCGGGGTCCGTTGTGGCACCACCTTTGTGGAGTGGGACCACTGTTGCTGTACACCATTCCATGGGTACATATCCTGTAGTAAGGCTGAGATTGAACAGTGACTTTATGTGAGGGTTCAGTTCTTCTTGGAGTTCATATAAGACGCAGCCCGGGACACCGTCCGGTCCCAATGATGCTGTGTTTTTTTGCTTTGGAGAGGGCAGCTCTCACCTGTGCATCGGTGATGTCAGGGAGGCTACACTCTGTTGGGATAGACATTTGCTCTTTTGGGGGAGAAGGGGGGGTTTGCACTGAACCTGTCTGCCAGGATGTTGGCAATATCTGTGGGTTCAGTGTATTTTTTGTCATTTTGAACTAACTCAGAGCATATCTGGGAGTTTCCACCCAGGTTCCTAACGTAACTAAAGAAGGCCTTGTGATTATCTTTAGCATCTTGTGCAATTTTTCTTTCAAAGCTGGCCTTAGATGATTTTATGAGGGATTGTAGTTTCTTGCTAGTACTGATCAGAGATGCCTTCCCTTTTTGGGATTTTGCTGTATCATGTAGTAGCTTCCTCCTTCTGTTGTATAGCTTATTTATGGTTGGGGTCCACCAGACAGGTCTCATGCCTTTGGAGGAATGAGTCTTGGTTTTATTTGGGATAGCACAATCCATGCATTCCTGTAGGTGTCCATAGAAAGCATTTGTAAAGGATTCTGCGGTTTTGGGCTGTATTTTCCACTGGCCCTGGGGCTTTGAAGGATTCCACCTCGGTTTTGAGAAGTGTGAAATTTGCTTTCGCAAAGTTCTTCACCGTGGTTTCCATGGCTGGGGGTGGGGACAGAATATGGATGTCCAGTGATATTAATTTATGGTCAGATCTTACCAATGAGGGGTATACCTCTGGTATGGAACATAGAGTCCCCATGTTGGTGATGATCAGGTCCAATATGTTTTCCCCTCTTGTGGGAGTGGTGACCAATTGTTCCATAGCATTTGAGTTTATAAATTCTAGGAACCGTTGGGCGAGGGTGTTGGGGCTTGAGTAGTGCTCCCAGTCTATGTTTGGGTAGTTGAAGTCACCCAATTTAATGGTGTTTGGAGAGACCTTCATATTTTCCAGTGTTCTCAGGAAAGCCGAGTGGGGTTCCTGAGTTTGGGAGGGTGGTCTGTAGCAAGCTACAAACTGAAA
This sequence comes from Protopterus annectens, assembly GCF_019279795.1. Taxonomy (NCBI): domain Eukaryota; kingdom Metazoa; phylum Chordata; order Ceratodontiformes; family Protopteridae; genus Protopterus; species Protopterus annectens. Next base: position 574,886,297 of record NC_056737.1, read on the forward strand.
GGCAGTTTTGCCCACTGTTAGTTGCACATGGATGGTCTCTGATGCTTCATGCAGTTCCACTAACCTGGATGTGTGGGTATCTTTGATGAATATGGATACTCCCCCTCCTTTTGTGGTTCGGTCTGAGTTTTGGGGCCGAAAAGCATGGTATGAGGTATAACCTGGTAGTGCTGGGGTGTTCTCGGGAGATTTCAACCAGGTTTCTGTTACTGCACAGATATCGATATTCTCCATACTGAGAAGAGCCTTGAGTGCATGCATCTTGAGGTTTAGACTTCTGGAATTGAGCAGCATTACCCTTAGTTTCTTTTTCTTTGTGTTGTCTATGGAGGTGGGTTTGTCTTTTGAGCCTTGCCTAAAAAAGGCACTATGGTGGTGGCAAGAGCCTTAGCCAGTATTCGAAAGCCCAGGGGTGACAGGTGCAAGCCATCCCTAGCGAGGCAATGTGGCTTGTCGAGCATGTCATCCCAGGCTGACAGACACTGGATCCCCTTTGAATGACACCAATACTTTAGCCAATTGTTAAAATTGATCATTTTGTCTTTATACTGTGGCATCATTCTTGGTGAGGGTAAGACGCTACTCAAGGTCAGGGTCATACCGGCCTGGGATACATGATCAGAGAGCTCCTCTATGTCTCTTTTCATGTAGTCCAGAGAGGTACATCTCAGGTCATTCACACCAGCATGGACAATGACGGAGTCATATTTGTACTTGCTTTGGAGTGACCTGAGTGTTTGTGTTATGGGGCGGATCCTGGCACCCAACAGGCAGCTTACAGTGACCTTCTCCTTGTTCAGCCTGGTGAGTGGGATGTCAGTGTGTCTGACAATAGAGTCACCTATTACAAGTGTATTAGGTGTTCTTTCTCTTAGTTCTCAATCCCTGCCACCCCCCCCCCCATTTTAGATATACTAGGTGGGTCTCCATACTGAGAGAGCCTATGCACACACAAGGGTCCCCAACCCCTTTGTGAGGTGCTATGTGGTACAAACATCAGGCTCTGAGAATGGAATGGGAATGGGGCCAAGCAAGGAGCCATCATATTGCAAAGTATTTCTATAATCTTTGCATTTTGGCATCTTTGTCAGGCTGGGCAGACAAAGAATTCTGACCTTGTGCTTCACCCTGAATTACTTTTATTTGGTTTGAAATAGAGCAAAGATTTGAAGAAAGAGTATGGAAATTATGGACAGTAAATATTCAAACCTGGGCAACAGTACATTAACTCTCATAGCTTATCTGGATTTTAATATCATTAAGTTGGATGTTTGTTAAGAAACGCTCAGCTGAGTTAATAACTTGTTCACAATTTTTTTCTGTTCAGGGACAGAAGTAAAAATTAGGGTGAAGTGTACGTTCTAAATATTTTGAGGATGTAGTTACTAATAAGGAAGATCCAGTAGATCATAAATTGTATTACTGTTTGCATTCTTAAGATGCTGAGGGATACTAGATGTCATTATATTTGTTTTTGTTGTATTTGTTATGAGTTTATTTGTCATAAGCCAATTTCATAGTACCTTGAGGTCTTCCTATATTGCCTTAGAGATAGTATGATTTTAACAGATTTGGTAATAACAATGTAATCTGTAAAGAAGAAAATAATTTATATTAGGAAGATTCAAAGGAAGCCTATTGATAAAGAGTAAAAATTAGAGCAGACCTAATATCAAACCCTGTGACACTCCAATGGATATATAGTTTTTTTTTTTTTTTTTTAGGTATTGTGACCCATTACTTTAAATGTTTTATCCGATACACTGTTTTAAAACCATTGATATTCTCTGTTAAGAAGACCATAGGAGGAGGATATTTTTTCAAGTAATCTAGTAAGGCCTACTTTCTCAATGGCAAGTTTCACATCTAGAAAATACCACTGGTAAGCAACCTATGAACCATAGTGTTTTAAATCTGACTGGTAAGGAAGCATATAATTGTAAATGTATTGAAGTTTTGGTGAAAGCCATGATGTTACTCTCTTAAGATGTTCTGTTTGATAATGTAGTCTGTAATTTAATTCTAAATTATTCCCTCTAGAATTTTAGCAAGTTAACAAAGGTTTATGATGAGGGCAGAGGTCAGGTGCATCGGAAGAGGAGGAGGAGGTGTAAGGTTGTGGGGTAGTCAGTGCATGCTTGACGTCATGGTATGCAGCATGTCATAAATGTAAGATTGTAAATAACAGAAAGTGGTACACTGAGCATATAAAAAGTTTTCAGTGTTTGGGGTGAATCATGGTAAATTCGTGCTTACAGGTACAGACAAGTTTATCTAATAGGCACTGGACTTATGATATAGAAATTAGTCTACACTGTAGATGAGGGTGAGAGAGTTGGCAGAATGGCTAAGATCTTAACCTCACAAATGCAAGACACGTGGTTTGATTCTGTCCTCTGGTTATTGGTTTGGCTTGTAATAGTCAGCAAACTAATACCCTAGTACCTCTTGTCCATGGGAATGGAAGGAGTCAATAGATATGTGCTGTTGAATATGAATGACAGGATTTAGTAGTAGTAAGGAAGCAGACCAAAGTAAGTAATTACTCAAAAAGTGGCTTACAACAAGAAAGCGAAACATACATGTGAACTAATTGTTAAATGACTGGAAATAAACACAGCAAGTAGACTGAAATGTGAGTTGTAGAGATGTCTATTAATACCACAACAACACTGAATAATGAGCAACATGTATGTGAATAAATATGAGTAAATAAGATGATTGCATGACATTAAGTTCTAAAATAGATTCATGGAAGTTATATTGAGACCTCAGCACAATGCACTGTCTTAAGATGGGGGTCTGTAGCAAAAAAGAAGGTGCAACTGTTATCACTCCAAAAATCAGTGTGGTGATAAAACATAAATTTTCATCCAATTCTGCATACTATGACATTTGAAAAATCATATGTAGATGATTATTACATTTTTGTGGTCATACTGATGCATACCAAGTATTACATGCCCGTGAAAAATAAAATGAAAAATAATAACTTGTGTACTGAAAGAAGCGGGTGAAACAAGACATAATCAAAAAACATAAATGCAATGCATTCCTCACAGGGAAAGCACATTAAAGACACTCAGTTTAAATGTACAGACGCTATTATCATGCAGTGTATGTGAAACAGTAAATGTAGGCAAGATTTAAAAAAAACGGATTTGCCATTGGAAAGGAAATGTATGTCTGTACCAGTCTTCACAAAGTGGTGCAGTTAGGAAACAGCTGTGATACTGAAGTGCAGAGTAATCTTTCTGCTGAGAAATGGTAAGGCAAGTAAGGCAACATGAATTTAAGTAAGGCTTACACTGACAGCTGAGTGATAAAAGTCATGCTAAATGAACCCAGCAGTCCTCATATGCCAACATTTGTTATTTTTCTGGGAAACTAAAACTGTAAAGTATGCATGAAGCAGGTCATTTCGGAAAGTGACTGACAGTTTTGTGGCATATCTCAGGAACTATTTTGCTTTTAA